>NC_052359.1:32756002-32800530 GCF_009727055.1 Benincasa hispida
TTAGGAATAATGGCTCCCTTAAGGGTAATTCCCCGAGGCCTTGAACGATGTGGTGCCACACACCTTCTCCTGGATCAGAGGAATTCACACATTAGTGGACTTATATTGTTGTTCATTGAGGAATCAGTGGTACTTAAAGGAGTGAGAAACTACAGGGCAAACAGGTAAATTGGCCGAGCTGTACTTCGAGCATCTGATAAAGGGTCATCGTACTTATGATTGGTTATTATCTGATGGAACAGAAATATTATCTGTGGTAAGAGAGTTCAACTGTTGGTCTTTAATGGAATGCCTAACAGTTAACAAATTGGTGGATCTCATGGCTAAAAGGTTTAGTAGCTATTCATGTGTTGGTCTTTAAATGGAATGAACCTAACAGTTAACAAATTGGTGATCTCATGCTAAAGAGTTTAGTTAGCATTCTTATGTATCGTTGGAGTTTCAAGCCAAGTCCATGAGGTCCCACTGGGTAGCTTGATATACAACCTTGAAGATGCTATACAAGCCACAGGTCCATTTGGGTTAATTTGAAATGTTCAAATTGACAAGGAGAAAGTTCGTAATTAATATATGAATATAATTGGAACTGATGTTAATAATATATTAATAATTTGTAACAATATATGAGATACTATTATATGGATGGAAAATAGATATAAATATGATAATTATCAAGTAAGAAGATACATAGAAGCATACTGATATAGATAGTGATACTCAACGCTTGATATAATCTAATATCATGATGATATTAATTTAATTTTATTTAATTTAATGTTAATCTAATATGATAATTAATCCATTTCTTCCACGTTCGGACGTGTGAGAAGTAGTTAAGAAACGTCGCTGTGGGTAATCCGTACTGGGTTAATAAAATGAAAGGTTTTCAATTTTGACTTAGATTCATTCCTCTTTCGATCGTCGTCATATATCCCGCAAGAATTGTGAATGCGCGCACGTTTTAGGTAGGAACCAGACGAACTCGCTCAAGAAGCCCTATACAGATTAAGCGTTCTCCCCGCCTAACACGATTCGCGATTGTACTCGAATCCGCGTCGCTGCATATAAAAGATCGCACCCATCTGTCGCCGTAGATGCCAAACTCTGGAACTTCACTCTCTACCGATCAGTATAGATGTGCCGATTTTGCTAAAACGATCGTATACTTTTTCCTTAAACAATCACTCAATCAAATCCTACACGATCGTGTAGCCCCTTCTATGGGCGATAAAGCTACATTTTCTACGTAAACGATAGCGTTGTTTCTATCTAGAGTATCCCGCCCCAAACCCCCCAATAACTTTTTTTATCTGGTTTTTTTATATCGAGCTAACACGATCTCATTTTTTTCCTATGTCCACTCTACAAATTCACCCCAAAGCCTTACCCTTTGGGTTGTTTCACGTGCGGAGAATTACCCGAGGGTAGTCCTTAGTGGTGAGATGTCAGGTTCCCCCCCGTGGTCGTTGCCGATCGTTGAGTTCGGGTGTTGATTTTCGCCATGTTTTACCAAGTCGACATATTTCCCATCAGGTGGGCTAGAACAATTTTGGTCCGGGTCAACTTTGCCGTTGGAGTTCCCCAAAGATGAAGTTAGTCGTTTCAACTGGTAATGAGACACTCCTTCCCTCTTGTCATAGTTTGTTTGTTGGTGTAGCATGCCTCGATATTAGCAATTCTTTTGCATCAACAGTGTATGATACTGCCATATTGGTATAGTATTTATCCAGGTCTACCCCTCGGTTGAGATGCGTGACGCCCTAGCCCATCCCACTAACTGCGCTCATGTAAACTTCCAGGTTATGGAGATCCTTCCAGCATTCGGTTTCTAACTCTCAGGTTTTGATAGCGCTCTGAATTTATTATGCCGTTGCACAATACGAAATGCGCCTCTTCTACATTCAACTCGTCTGGGTGTTCGGTGACATTTTCTTCGTTTGTTTAATTGTCAAAGATCTAATGTTGGAGTGTTATTCGCAATTATTAAATGGTGTTTTGGATGTTTAGCCAATTGGTTTATTGGAATTTATAGATCCCATGTTTACCCTATTTGCCTGGTTGTTGTGGTAACAAAAGTATCACCCCCTTTGCGCTTATTTTGGCAAATAATGAAATCGTTAATCGATCGGTTTAAGTATCAAACAGTTTTCGTTTAGGAAAGTTTTGGACCAAATTTGCGGGTCGAAAGTTCTGGTCAAACCGATTGATCGCCCGAATGGTGGCCCAGAGAATAGTTCTAACTGGCATTGTTTTTTACAGCATCGTAACGATATGGGGAAATTCCGAATCTAAATGTGTCCCGACCTCGCCTCGGTACAATACGCCTCTGATCCATAACTTTCGTATCGTTTAGACGATTGTAGCTTGCCCGCGACTCGCCTACCCGATGTGGCGATGTTAGTAGAGTTCAATCTGTTAGTACATTTGAAGCTGGACGATCAAGACCTCCTTTAAGTAGTGAGGGTACAATTGTAATATTATCTGGGATATACGATAGCGTTCTCCGCCTAAACGATCGTATACCGCGCGCTTAAACGATCGCACACTGTCGCCTAGACAATCGGATAGCTTCTCTAAACGATTGTATAGTGTGCCGATTTAGTTAAACGATCGTATACCTTTTCTTAAACGATCGTTCATTAGTGGTGGTGTCATCCCCCGTTGCGATCGTGAGTTCGCGTTGATTGTGCTGTTACAGTCGACATTTTCCATCAAGCGTGGGTAGAACATTTGGAGGGTCAACTGCGTTGGAGTTCCAAAGATTGAAGATAGTCTTCAACTGGTATAGAACTCTTTCCCTTATGTTTTTGTTGTTCGTAGCATGCCGATAATTAGATTTATTTGCATAACTGTATGATGAATGCATATTGTTATATTTCGGTCACGGTGAGATCGGAGCGATCCTAACGCGCTCATGGAACTCTCGGTATGAGATCCTTCAATTGGTATCAATGTCAGGTTTTGATACTCTGATTTCATCCGTTGCAACGAAATGGCTTTTACATTCATGATGGGTGCATTTCTACGTTGTTTTAATTGTCAAATCTACTGTGGATATGCCATATTAATGGATGTTTTTGGGATGTTTAGCCATGGTTTGATTTAGATCCTTTTACATTTGCGGTTGTTTGTAAAGTCCCCTGCGTTATTTGGCATTAATAATCGTTATCGAATCTGTATTCAAAGTTTGTTTGAAGTTTTGAGACATTCGTCGAAGTTCTGGGCAAGCGTTGATCGCATCGTGCAGAAGAAGTTCTCATCGTTTATTGACTAGACCATCGTTTAGTAATGCAAGGTAAATTGTTTAGCTGTCATCGCGCTACACGATCGCATGGACGGTCAGGCTTCGCAGCCTTGTCGTTGTCTAAGCGATCGTTTACTTATGTTCCTATCGTTTAGTGCACACTGAACGATCGTCTACCTATTGGAGTTTGTTACACGATGAAGACCTCCTGGCGGTTCAAGACTCGGTTTGCCTGTGAACCAATTTGCTCGATGAAAAATGTAATAGATAGGGTTTTTCATTTCGATTTTTTGTAAAGGTTCATCCCGGTCTATTAATCCTTTGTTTCTTACATGCGATGTATGTTTTTTATATGTCATATGGTATGTACATATAGTAAATCCCACCTTAGGTTATGCAATGGTCATGCATCTTCTCTTTATTGTAATTGTTATAATTTAGAGAAGCATGATTTAATTATGTAAGAGCATGCTCATGCATCATATATTATAAGAGTTATATTTATGCATGCATAAAAAGCATAGCATGCATCATCTTTATATTATAAATGTTATAGTATAAACGTGAATGATAACATGTTTGCTTGGATGTTACGCGTTATATAAAAGTTATATATAGTAATGACCGGACATTGCATGAAGCATGACACATAGGTTATTTTATAAATGTTATAAAATGTCTGGTTGTGCACAATGGTTTTAGTTGTTTCTTTTAAAAAATTAAAGAGAAATTAGAACTAAAAGAAATAAGAAAGATATGCATGCTCACTTAGGTTTAATTCATGGTTTTAAAGTGTTTAAAACTTGGATCACATAGACCTAAGATCACGGTTCTAACATGATTAGCAACCTTAAGGCTTTAATCTTTTAACTAGTTTAATAGGATTAAATTGGCTAATAAAAGGTTAAAGTGTAGCAAATCTATCTATAAGAGACGTTTTGTCTAAGGCGAGTTCTGTCTAGGCTAGGGTATTTAAGTTGATGGAAACGTAACACCCCTACCTGGGAACTTACCTGGAAAGGTGAATTAGATAGATTTGATGCATGCATGTAAGTTAAGGACAGTCTATTAAAGAGTTTAAATGTGACTACTTGAACTTGTTCATATGAAAATATTGTTTATGAGCAGAGTTTAAAAAGACGACTTTGACTAAAATCAGTAGCCGGATTGTCGAGGTTAATAAACCCCTAGGTAGAACATTTAGTGAAAGGTATTTGAGGCATAAGATGCTTCACTTAAACCTTTCACATTTCTCCTAAATAGTCCATACTGTGAGGTCTACCCTCGACCTCGCGACACCTTTGGCGTGTCCCCCCAATGGATGGTGTTTAGGTAGGTCAATATCAAGGTGGATGGAGAGAGTGTTCATAGTAAGTGGGAGTAGGAAGTGCGACAGCATATCCCTCGGTCTCCCTCGTTAGGTTGAATAAAGTTACTGCGTATCGCCTCGAGACACTCTGGAAGTGTCCCCCTAAAGGATGACAGTTTTGCGCGTTTCTTTATTTGATCTTCTGTAAGAGGATAAGGTAACTTAGTCTCTTGTTCTAATCTGTCTTTTCTCTATGGTAAGCGCATTAGGGCGGGACTCTGGCATCGAAAGCGAGGTATTACACTTACGCGAAATAGTTAAAGGTTAACGATTCTGGACCGAAAAATGGTTGTTGCCAGGTTCAGTTCCAAGAGTTGGTTCTGCCTAATGGTTGAGAATGTCTCATCCCAGCGAAGGGGCAATTGATCACCTCACTGATGGCATTTGTCCTGCCTCATTGGGGCATCATTACAAAATAGAAGTCTATAACTTAGGGTACTTGAAACTGTTTTGCAAAACTGATTGGTTTAAAAGTGGTTTAGCAAAAATCTAATAAAGTTTTGTTCGTATATTCAGCAACATTTTCAAATAGCAACAACCACGTTATCATTGTTCAGCGCCGAAAAACTTACTGGCGAAAATTTCGCAACATGGAAACACATGATCACAACGATCCTAATCATCGAGGATCTCATGTTCGCCCTCACGGAGGCTTGTCCTCCTATTCCAGCTCCAAATGCTGCTCGAAATGTTCGGGAGGCATACGAGCGATGGACAAGGGTGAATGAGAAGGCCTGAGCCTACATCTTGGCAAGTCTTTCTGAAGTCTTGGCCAAGAAACATGAGCCTATTTTCTCAGGCGTGAGATCCTAGAGTCCCTGCGGGGATGTTTGGACAACCGTCTGAACAACTTATGCATGAGGCTCTGAAATACATATTCAACTCCAAAATGCAAGAAGGCACCTCTGTTCGTGAACATGTGCTAAACATGTTGGTCCACTTTAATGTGGCAGAGTTGAATAAGTCTACCATTGATGAGGGCAGCCAGGTTAGCATAATCCTGCATTCTTTGTCGGAGAGTTTCCTACACTTTGTTAGTAATGTGATTCTTAACAAAGTGAAGTATAACCTTATAACTCTCTTGAACGAGTTGCAGATATACCAATCTTTACTGAAAATTAAGGAGTGGCAGAAGGGAAAGGCAAATGTTGCTTCATCCTTCAGGACGTTTCATAAAGGTTCGACCTCAGGAACGAAGTCTACACCTTCTGCTTTTAACTCTGCAAAAGGGAAGAAGAAGAAGGGTGGTAAGGGAAAAGGGAAGGCACCTGCTAACCCACCACCTGTCGCCCCAATGAGGTGTCCACAAGTTGCTAAAGGAAAATGTTTCCATTGCAACCAAGATGGACACTGAAAGAGGAACTATCCTCGGTATCTGAAAGAGAAGAAAGCAGCTAAGGCTAAGGCCAAGATCGATAAAGGTAAATATGATTTACTTGTGCTTGAAACTTGTTTAGTGGAGAATGATGTTCTGCCTGGATAATTGATTCAGGTAACCATGTTTATTCTTCTTTTTAGGGGATTAGATCTTGGCGACAACTGGTGGCTGGTGAGATGACGATGCGAGTAGGTACCGGGCACGTCGTCTCAGCTGTAGCAGTGGGAGGACTCCAGTTAGCTTTACAGAATAGGTTTCTTATTTTAAATGATGTATATATTGTTCCTGAACTAAAAAGGAATCTTATTTTTGTAAAGTGTTTATTGCAATATAAATATACTGTCTCTTTTGATGTGAATAAAGTGTTTATTCATATAGATGGTTTTTTTATTTGCATAGCAAATCTGGAATTGAATTTATATGTGCTAAGACCGTTAGCCATTAATTCCCTCCATAATACTGAAATGTTCAAAATTGTCATTACTCAATCAAAACGTCGACGAATTTCTCAAAAAGAAAATGCCCAACTTTGGCATCTACGTTTAGGGTACATCAATCTCAATAGAATTGAGAGATTTGTGAAGAATGGACTTCTAAGTGAGTTAGAAGAAAATTCTTTACCTGTGTGCGAATCATGCCTTGAGGGTAAGATGACTAAACGACCTTTTACTGGAAAAGGTTATAGAGCCAAGGAGCCTCTTGAGTTAGTACATTCTGACCTTTGTGGTCCTATGAATATGCGAGCCTGAGGTAGATATGAGTATTTTATCAGTTTTACTGATGATTAATCCAAGTATGAGTATGTTTATCTTATGCAATTGAAGTCTGAATCCTTTGAAAAGTTCAAAGAGTTCAAGGGCGAAGTTGAAAACACATTAGATTGACGGATTAAAACACTTCGATCGGATCGAGGTAGAGAGTTTTTGGACTCGGCATTCCAGGACTATTTGATAGAACATGGAATCGTTTCCCAACTCTCAGTGTCGGGTACACCTCAGCAGAATGGTGTAGCGGAGAGGAGAAATAGGACCTTGTTAGACATGGTTCGCTCGATGATGAGTTACGCTTCCTTACCGGACTCGTTTTGGGGTTTCGCAGTGGAGACTGCGGTATACATACTCAACTGTGTTCCCTCCAAGAGTGTTGCAAGAACACCTCTGAAGTTGTGGAACGGGCGTAAAGCTAATTTACGTCACTTCCACATTTGATGTTGCCCTGCACATGCGCTTGAGGCTAATCCCAAGAAGTTGGAACCACGGTTGAGGTTATGTCTCTTTGTAGGCTACCCCAAAGGTACACGAGAGGGTTATTTTTATGATCCAATGGAAAATAGGGTATTTGTTTCAACAAACGCTACTTTCTTGGAGGAGGATCATATAAAAGAGCACAGTCCACAAAGCAAAATCGTGTTACGTGAACTTTCCAATAAAACTACTGAAACTTCAACAAGAGTCGTTGAAGAGACTGCTATATCAACAAGCGTTGTTGATGGGAGTTCATCCAATAGGTCGGTTCCACCTCAAGAGTTGAGGGAACCTCGACGTAGTGGGAGGGTTGCGAACCTACCCGTTCACTATTTGCGTTTCACGGAAATCCTTGCTATGGTAACAGATTGCGATGTTGAGGATCTGTTGTCTTATAAGGAGGCAATGGAGTTTGTTGACCGGGATGAATAGGTCAAGGGCATGGATCTCGAGATGAAGTCGATGTACTTCAACTCAGTATAGGATCTTGTAGATCAGCCTAATGGGGTTCACCCTATTGGTTGTAAATAGATCTACAAGCACAAACGGGGTACTGATGGGAAGGTACAGATCTTCAAGGCTTGACTTGTGGCAAAGGGTTATACCCAGGTAGAATGAGTCGACTATGAGGAGACTTTCTCACCTATTGCCATGTTAAAGTCGATCTGCGTCCTCCTGTCCATTGCAGCTTATTATAATTATGAGATCTAGCAAATGGACATCAAGACAGCCTTTCTGAATGGCAATCGTGAGGAGACCATTTATATGGTGTAGCCCAAGGGATTCATAGCCCAAGGTCAAGAGCAAAAGGTTTGCAAACTTAATCGGTCCATTTATGGACTGAAATAGGCGTCTTGATCTTGGAACATACAGTTTGATACTGCGATCAAGTCGTATGGCTTTGACCAAAACGTTGATGAACCTTGTGTCTACAAGAAGATCATCAACGCTTCAGTAGTCTTCTTAGTGTTGTATGTAGACGATATCCTACTCATTGGGAATGATGTAGGCCTACTGACTATAGTTAAAAACTGGCTAGCGACCCAATTCCAAATGAAAGATTTGGGAGAGGCTTAGTTTATTTTAGGTATATAGATATTTTGAGATTGTAAGAGAAAAGTGCTAGCACCGTCTCAGGCATCGTACATTGACAAGATATTGCTCAAGTACTCGATGCAGGACTCCAAGAGAGGCCTATTGTCGTTCCGGCATGGAGTCACTTTGTCTAAGGAAACGTATCCTAAGACGCCTCAAGAGGTTGAGGAGATCAGATGGATCAGTCTATCCCAGGCCATTTTAATGTTGCTGACCCGTTTCCGAGGGATCTCACGGCTATACAAAGAGTTTTATAAGACCTGACCATGAAGTGTTAACATCTTGTTATATAACACAGTTCTTGACAGAGACTTCACTTCACTAGGATGACCATAGGTAACATGACCTCAATCTTGAGTGAGTTGGGAACTCCTGCCATCGAGGGTGGTCCTTTGATTTGTATGGGTGCGAGTGGCCAGGTCGCCGATTCAAACGTACCATTTTGGGGATTCGTCTGATTTGGGAGTTGGGAACTCAGCTGCACAAGATGGAATTCACTTCTTCCCTAAGGCAGGGGTAAGTAGATAGATGACTCCCTTAAGGGCTGATTCCGAGGCTTGAACGATGTGGCGCCACACACCTTCTCCTGGCCTGAGAGGTGTTCACACATAGTTGGACTATTATCCATTTGAGGAATCGGTGGTACTTAAGGAGTGAGATGTAACTACAGGGGCAAAATGGTAAATTGACCAAACTGTAGTTTCGAGCATTTGTGAAGGATCATCGTATTCAGGATTGGTTATATCCGATGGACACAGAAATATATATGTGGTAAAAAAAGTTCAGCTGTTGGTCTTTAGTGGAATGCCTGATAGTTAACAAATGGTGGATCTCTTGGCTAAAGAGTTTAGTTAGCTATTCACGTACCGTTGGAGCTTCGAGCCACAGGTCCATTAGGTCCCCTGGGTAGCTTCGATAAAGTTGAGAACCAGTATTTGGGTTAATTTGAAATGTTCAAATTGACAAGAGGAAGTTCAATTATATATGATATAATTGGACTGGTTAATTATATATGATATAATTGGCAAATGTATGAGATACATTATTATGGAGGAAATTAGATATAAATATGATTTATATCAAGTAGNGTATGAGATACATTATTATGGAGGAAATTAGATATAAATATGATTTATATCAAGTAGAGGAGAAAATACTATAGTAGATATGTGATATCAAACTATAGGATATAAATATAATATGATTATATTTATTTATTAATTAATTGATTAGTTATATGATAATTAATCATTTTTCCACGTTCGGACATGGGTAAGTGGGCAACGTCGGTTATAGTAACCGATGGGTTAAAATGAAAAAGGTTTTCATTTTTGAATCATTTCATTTGTTCGTCGGTCAGATCGCCCCAAAGAATTGTGAAGCGCGTGTTGGTGAAAGAAATCGATCTCTCAAGAGCCTATACGATAGCATTCTCCGCCTAAACGATCGTATATCGTGCGCTTAAACGATTGCATACTGTCGCCTAAACGATCGGATAGCTTCTCTAAACGATCGTATAGTGTGCCAATTTTGCTAAACAATCATATACCTTTTCCTAAACGATTGTTCAGCAAATCCTGCACGATCGTGTAGCTCCTCTATGCGATAAGCACTTCTGCTATACGATAGCATTGTTTTCTCTCCCACTTGCTTATCGCCTACATGACTCGTTTTTCCTTGGTCCTCTACCAAATTCACCAAAGCCCACCCTTTGGGTTTTTAGATCGAGAATACCCAGGGCTCATTAGTGGTGGTGTCGTCCCCGTTGCAGTCGTGAGTTTGCGTTTTCTGCCGGGCATTGGTAGAACATTTGGAGGGTTCGCTGCGTTGGAGTTTCGGAGATTGAAGATAGTCTTCAACTGGTATGGAACTCTTTCCCTTATGTTTTTGTTGTTCGTAGCATGCCGATAATTAGATTTATTTGCATAATTGTATGTGATGAATGTATATTGTTATATTTCGGTCACTATGAGATCGGAGCGATCCGAACGCGCTCATGGAATACTCGGTATGAGATTCTTCAGGCTTGTCACAGCGTCACAATGCTAGGGAGAGTGTTGCAACGTTTTGCGTGTTTATGCTAAGCGTTAAGGAAGCATCACAATGCTTGCCCTTGACGCTTGGTTATGCGCGCGTAGAGGGTGAATGTCTATCAAACTACGTAACGCTGCAACGCTAGGGTTTAGCGTTGCAACACTACCATTTTGTCTTACAATGTTGGAGATGAGTGTTGAAACAGTGGTATTATTCTATCTTCGGAGCGTTGCAATGCTAGGAAGAGCAACGCTGCCCTACACATAAGCCTAAGCATCGAGCAAGCTTTTAGGCTTATGCTTTGGAGGAGCGTTTCAATGCTTGGCAGGGCAGAGAACTTCATTGAGTTGACCTTCTTTCTTCACTTGTTCAAATTGGCTCCTATCTTGGCCATCTTAACAATTTTTTTCTCGAACGCTTCATTTGAATGCTTGTACACTCAAGTTCTACAAAACAATCAGATTAAACTCATTAAGTAGCTTAACAACCTCGAGTTAAGTAGAGGAAAATAGCACATTTCTGGTGCTATCAAGCAATTTCAGCTCTAAGTTCACTTACCTCTTGTGAAGATGTGGATGACTGAGAGATAAGATCTCTGGTCCCAAACTACTGGTTATTTTCAGCCATTGTGGAAATCAGATCCATAACTTGAGATGGAGTTTTTTTTTATAAGTGCTCCACCTCTAGTTGCATTGATATTACTTTTGTCTTACTACAGTAATCCCTCAGAAGAAGGTGATATGGGATCTAGTGATTAGGGAAGCCAGCGTAAATGCGCTTGAACCTCTTCCAATACTCGTATATTGACGCCCCATGCTTTTGTAAGGCGCTGTAAATCTCTTTTCTTATTATGATAGCTCTAGATGTTGGGAAAAATTTATCCAGAAACCTCTTCTTCATCTTTGTCCAGGTGTAGATGCATCTTGGTGATAGATAGTACAACCAATCTTTCACATCATCCTTCAGAGAGAACAGAAAGACTCGTAGGTTGAGTTGCTCCTCAGTTACACTGTGAGGGCGCATTCCATTATACACTATGTGGAAGTCCTTCAGGTGCTTGTGTGGATCCTCACCTACACATCTAAAAAAAGAAGGTAGTAAGTGAATGAGATCAACTTTTAACTCGAAACTACGTGTGGTCTCGTAGTAAGTGATGTAGAAGGGTTGTTGAGTAAGGTCGGGAGCTGAAAGCTCCTTTAGGGTTAGCTTTTTAGGCTGCGCCATGGTCTCTTGTTCAAACTCCTATTCAGAATACTCTTCTTCAAATGTGCTTTTAGTAATCAACAAGGATTTGCTCTTCTAAAGCTCTTCGTTCTTTAGCTTCTCTTCTTCGTCTCCTTTCCTCCCTATCAAACTCCACAAATTGAAACAAATAATTTCGATCC
Source organism: Benincasa hispida (assembly GCF_009727055.1). Classification (NCBI taxonomy): domain Eukaryota; kingdom Viridiplantae; phylum Streptophyta; class Magnoliopsida; order Cucurbitales; family Cucurbitaceae; genus Benincasa; species Benincasa hispida. The sequence goes on from NC_052359.1 coordinate 32,767,752, forward strand.
TGGGAGTATCAGATCAACAAAGAAAGAAAAATTCAAGAACAAACAAAGAACCAAAAACCCTTAAAAGAAAAAAAAGAAAAACTTGGCTCCTGGCAACAACGCCAATTTGGTCAGAGTAGATTTTGTCGCCCAAATCCAGACCAAATAATTTAACTATAACCACTCACAATAAGGTAGTAGTGGTAATACGGGTTGAACTCAGAGAGCTTTCTAATTTCTCAATCACCTTGGGTAACTAGGGGGAGTTTGAAGATTGTTTTGTTGCAAGAGAAATTTAAATGCATAAAATAAAAGTAAAGTGATGAAATTCAATCTAAGAAATTTTAGCTTGGGTTGCCAACAAGAGTGTAGCTCAACAGGCATAGTGCTCGTACTATCAACCTCAAGGTCAGAAGCTCGATTCACCCACCTTACATTTTAATTACAATACCTTTGCAAAAAAAAAAAAAAAAAAAAAAAAAAATTCTCATTGCAGTTGCAATAAACTAAAAGAGAAGAGAAATCAGTATTGAATTGGTTGAATAGTGGAACTTCCTTGGCTTAGGCAACAAAAATTTCTATTTAGAAAATCCTTAAACTCATTTTGACAAAGTACTCATAGTTATGGTGTTGTGAACCTTGGGATTCATTTTTCTAAGTATATATAGCTATTGTGTGTTGCCTATAGTTGTTAATTTAATTGCATGCCATGTTATTAGTATTATCAAAGCATAAAAGGGGTTTGAGAGAAGGAAATTTTTCTAAGTATAAAGAAAATATGCTCTCGGGTAGTTAAGGATCTTTCCACACTTGGTGACATTCAGAATGGTGAAGGCAAGAAGATAACTAAATGTGAGGGTAGGCTTGAGAGTGGAAGAAGTCCCTTAAGGAATGTATTTGAAGCACTCGGGTGAATTAAAAATTTAACACTTAGAAGGAAATAGGAGAGCTTAAAGATAGAGACTTTACTATGCTATGTGACAAGGATACAAGGGGGAAAGATGGCTAAGTATAGCATGAGGTATGCGATGATGACCCATGTGGAGGTTAGTCATGCCTAACGATGGAGGTTTTGGCCGAGGTTGTCAAGGATGAGCTAACCTCATAAATAGGTTAGTGAAGGCCCATAGGTGGTATGCGGCCAACCAAGCTTGCCTAGGCTATGCAATGAAGAGCACTAGGTGGCGTTAAAGAGGTTAGTAGGTGAGGGCTAAGGCAAAGGCTAGGCGGCCACAAGGGGTGCATTAACTGAAAGGCTTAGAAGTTAGGGTGTAAGCTATCCAAAGGGTATGCGATGGTGGACGATACGTCGCAGTGTGTTTAGAGGTTATATGAGGTAGTGATGGGCGACAGGTCTAGTCATAGGCGCCTAAGTCAAGGCGAGTGTGTGCGTTGGCAGTGTGTGATGGCCAAAAGAGAAGGCTTGAATGGGCACTAGCCTGAGCAACAAGTAAGGCTAAGCCTATGCATTGAGGTTAGGCTTAAACACCCAACTTAATCATCTGATTAGTGGGCTAAGTGGTATGATTAGAGCCTTAAGTAAAAATTAGTGGCTTATCTGTTACCCGAATAAGCCATTTGATTATGCAATTCTGCGTATAAAAGGAAGTTAGAGAGAAGAGCTCGATTTGGACAACCTACTCGTGTCAAAGGGGAAGAAGTGTTGCCAAATTGAAGTTCGATATATGCTGAAGAGGATCCTAGGCTACCAAGAGAAAATTCACCCGGGTTGGAGCTAGAAATTAAAGAATTTCACAAGTGCTTAAGGCTCTCGAATTACTCAACAGGTTGGGAAGATTAAAGGCTTCCGGGCTCATCAGGAGGAATCAGAGCCTGAAGTTTTAAGATGAGCTAGTTAAGATGTCTGGGAACAAGTTATTAGAGGAAAAATTCTTGAGATAAAGTTTGGATTTAAGTTATTTAAGTGGGAAGTTGAATATGAAATTTTGGTTGGGTGAATAAGCTGGTAGTTGCAAGCCAAACATAAGCAAGCAACTAGCCAGATTGGGATTGTACAAAGGTGAGTCGTGAGTTGGTAAGGGTATGCGCTCGGGATAGGCAGGCGTAGATCAAGGTGTGTTCGTGAGGTTGTGTGCGACGGATGAGGCGCATTGAAGAGTTGCGATAGCGAGCACCCATCGCATAGGCAAGGTAGGCGCATCTTGGTGCTAATGACTGTCCGTGTGCATGCTGCCACCCACACCAACCTAAGGGCAAGGTAATTTGGCTAAATGAACAGTTGCAACCTCCATTCTCGATCGTAAAACCTCACTCAACAGATTTTCAGTTCCATTACTTATATACTCATTGCACCAACTGACAAAAGCCCCATGGTGGAATAAATTTATTGGAGTGAATACATTCCCGTTGGAAGGTAAGCATTTTCTTTATTGCTTGATTACTTTCGAAATTTATATGGGTGTACATCCTATTCAACCCATCTTCTCGTTCTCGTTTGTGTTTGTCTACCAATAGAAAACCATTTGGTAAAGTTTGAAGATGTTACCTGTAATAGGCACTTAGGTAAAAATTTAATAATAGATAGATATTTTGAAAATGTCTAGATGAAGATTTAAATATAAAAGAGTTAACTTTAGAAAGGTGAGATTTTTTTAAAACAAAGAATAAACGATTATTTTAGGTCTCGTTTGGTAACATTTGGATTTTTGTTTTTATTTTTGAAAATTAAGTCTATTTTATCCATATTTTTTATAATGATTTGTATCTTTCTTAAGTACCATGATTAAATTTTTAGTCAAATTCAAAAAATCGAAACAATTTTTTTAAAACTACTCTTTTTTTTTTTTCCAAAATTTGACTTGGTTTTTTAAACCATTGATGAAAAGTAGCTAACAAAGAAAAAAATTTGGAGGTAAGTAATGTTCATAGACTTAATTTAAAAAAAAAATAGTTACCAAATGACCTTTAATTTTTTTAAACGGTAGATATTATTTTTTGTCGGGATAATTTGCCACAAGTACATATATACTAGGGGTATAAATGTAAATGGGATAAAAATGATTCACACGCATATATCATGAGTATAAATTAAAATTCTACTAACTATCTTTGCAAACTCATTATAAATTTGAAAGTTGGGAAAATTTATGGCGTAAAAGTGCGTTAGAAACAACTAGATCTGTTGTTTGAATCTATGTACTCTCAAATGTACTAAAAAATAATAATAAAATAATATAGTAAGACACCTTCTTAACCATGCAAGAAATAAATGTTTTGTGGCCTAAAAGTTTTTATTTTTTTTATTTTTTGGTTATTTTTATGGAAACGAACTAAATTATATGACCATAGTTTTTACAATTACATCCCGCTAAACTTATAAAATTGTTGTAATCAAACTCTCAACCATTACAAATTGCACAAACTATGAGTGTGTTTTTTTAACTTTTCAAATATTTAATTTTGAAAATAAGTCATTTTGAAAGAAAAAAAGGTATATTTGAAATTACTAGAGAAAAAAGTATTTTTTTAAAACAAAAATCGTTTTATTTAACTCTTTTGATCAAAATGGTTTATAATACAATTTGGAAGTGTATTATAAACACTTGAAAAGTTAAACCAAACAAACTTTTAAAATATTTGACAATCACTCAAAATAGCTCTTGACACACTTTCAAAATGTATTTTAAACCGTTTTTATCAAAAGATTTTAAATAAAAATTATTTTTCTTCAAAAACATTTGTTCTCTAGTCAACCAAACACACCCTATATCTCAAGTTATAGTAAAGGTTGTTATAGTTATACTCTCGACCTATAAGGTTGTTACAATCGAACCTAAATTTTTTTTTGTCATTTTTTTTTCTAATTAAGACACCTCAATATTGAATAGTATAAATATTATAGTAACTGAGCACAAAAGTTTGGTTATTGTAACAATTCTATAATTGGAAGGTTTGATCATATAACAATCAATATATAGTTTAGAGGCATTTTGTCCATTTTGTAATATTGACTCTTTTTTTTTTTTTTTTTAAATATTATTTCTGCTATTTTCCCTATTTCCTTGTTAAACTACTGTATTTGGGAAGCCCAGTGACCTTCCCCAAATTAAGATTCAAGGGCTTAACCCAGAAAGATAAAGATCCAATCAAAGCCCATGAGAAGGTGAGCCATTTTAGCTAGATTTCATACTCAAAACTCCCATCATTATGGTCCTACACTTTTCTTCAATTTGGAGGGATGAAATTTTCTTAGAAACTTTTTTTTTTTTTTTTCTTTTTTTTGCCTCAATTGCATTCAAATAACAAGGCCTTATTTAGGGCCATCCTAAGAAACTAGATCCAATTTACTTGACCTAAATGCACACAAGTAGAGATAGGCTTTTATTGGACGTCATTGTTTTATCAACAACTTATCTCTTTAGTCATGTGGCCCATAGAGTTGGTTAGTCAAGTGGCACGGTATGAGGTTTTTCATTGTTTGTTCTTAGTGGCTCGTGGCTTCTCTTGAGGGGACTCAAACATATATTCCTCTTTGGGACCTTTTTCTTTGAATTGTATGTACATTTTCTATGTACTTGATGTGATTGTATTTTGTGTTTTGATCATGTCTTGACCTTGAGTATGAGTTCCACTTTGTTTTATTGAAATTCAAGATGTTTGCCTATAAAAAATAAGAACGTATCTCTTCAACCATCACATGATGATCAATAGGCTTTTGTCAAAATCTTCACCTTAACTGTCAAGTTTCTATTTTTTAAGGGTTGTTTTCAAATAAAAGAAAATGAGCTAACTTATTTACAAATATAACAAGATATCACTGTGTATTAGACCACGATAAACATATCTCATTGACAATGATAGATATCTATCACAGTTTATCACTGATAGACAGTAACATTTTGTCATATTTGAAGATATTTTCAACAGTTTTACTATTTAAGGCAATTACCCTTTTTAAAAATAAATACTTGTGTAAGATTCAATAATCATAATTGTATATGATATATAATATTGACCTAAATTAAATTGACTAAAAAAAGGGGTTAACTCTATAGTTCGTTGGTGTTAATGGATTAAAATACATAATTGATTCTAACAATGATGCTAACACATGAAAAATCAGGGCATAACTATGAAAAATAGATCTATATATATTTCAAATTTGAAAGCAAAACTTACAAATAAACCTTACAATTGAAATAATGTATACACAAATATATAATCCTATATATATCAGATGTATGTTTGTGTTTTATTTTAACAATAGTACTATACAGTGAACATTAGGGCATAATTGAGAAAAACAAGTAATAAAATACAATTCATTTATTATAAATATTATTATAATAAATGCTCATTAGATGTTCATGCTTAGCATCCATTGACCACGTGTCATGCTCCCGTTTCCCAAAGCGTTGTCCATATGTCTCAACATTACACATTATTACTGTCCATGTAATCTATGAAAATTGAAGAAAGTAACAAATTTAGAGGAATTTCTTATTTTATATTTTGTTAATTTATTATTTATTTATATATTATGTTTTGTTTATTTTAATATTTATTTATTTTATTATTATATTAAATTATATTTATTTTAATAATATAATTTATTGATATTCGTGTTTCTATTGTGCTCCTCAAGTTCACAACATCATTGATATTATTCTCATATTGAAATAAAACTAACTTGAAAAATAAAGTTCAGAAATGAACTCCATATATATTTTTCTTTATTGGATTTTTGTTGATGTTTCACACTGGAACATACAGAACAATTTCATTGGATGAGATTTATTTTCTCACTTCATTCTAGTCTTCTCCAATAATGGCTAAGATTGCTATGAACAATCGTAGTATTGTACTAGATAGTAGAGATGTTTGTTCATCCTGCGGAATTGGAATCTTGTAGGGACCTACCTGAAATAAGTCAGAGATTTCTCAATTAGATGAGGAATAAGGAAGAAGTTGGGAGAATTTTCTCTCCGTCCTAGACCCCGCCCCAAGCGTGTGCTTGTGTATATTACATGAGATCTACGATGAGTATATAACTCACAAAATCTCACATTTTATATATATGTGTGTGGTATTGTGAGTCCTATGGCTCACAAATTTTATTTGTATGTTGTGAGTTATATATAACTTACTTTCACATTCATATATATATATGACTTTTTAAATTTTATCAATTAGTTTTTCCTTAATTTTCATCCTAACTTTTTCATATTTTAATGTATTTTTAGGGTAGATATATTTTTATATCTAGAATTTTCTTTTATATTTTAATGTTTAAGTTGAAGGCTAGACTATTTAAATGTTATACTTTAAATATATAGAATAATTTAATTATATCTTTGCACATAAAATACTATTTTTTTATAGGAAGAAATTTATAATGTTTTATTTTGAATAAAAATGTATTGGAAATGATCGATTTAATATAAAAAAAAAATTTGAAAATGTTATGTGGTTGATAATAACTTTAAATTTTTATTAAGCAATGAATTAGTTAAGAAAAAAAAGTAAGGAAAAATTTTTCTATAGAGAATCCGATCCCCCGAATTTTACACGGGGAATCTCCAATCTGATCACTGCAAGAAATTTTGTTGGGATGAAAAATGAGCGAATGAAAAGAAAAGTCTCGTAGAAATCTCTACCGAATAGTGGTTGTAAATCTACTATGAACATCAAATGTATAACTCTAATTGGAATAGTGTCGAAAAAGAAATTAGAAATGAAAAAAAGGTATGGACAAGCATAATATAGTTGTGAAAAGGGTAAGACAACCCATGGAAGAGCCAAAAATGAGGGAAAATATGGTACCTAAAATAAGCAATGTAATAAACGAAAATTTAAGACACATAGAAATGTTCCATTACTAATTTGCTACAAAAGTCTAGTAATAATAGAAGAAAAGAAAGTAAAATCTATTGAAATTGATGTGGGGAGATGGATGTAATTTCAATCAATAGGAGTAAAATTATACTAAAACAAAATAGAAATTTATTTATGTAAAAAATTAAACATTTGAAAAAATTGTGAAATTAAGGTTAGAAATAATATATTAATTTGGCTAAATATTTTATGGATTAAATCCCATGTGTTGGGTTACCAAATATGAAAAGGAAAAGTTTGGTCCACATTCCTATTGCCATTATCCTTTACGTAAGCCAAAGCTTTAGTGGAAGCTTGGCTGTCACATTGTCACCTAGCTCCAATGATATATTCATGTTTTTCTTCCACTAAAAAAACACATAATTATAATATATCTTCAAAAAAAAAATATTGATAATTATAAAATGATCCAAAATTATAATCATTTTTCAAGTGTTTAATCTAAAAAATAAGTCATTTAAAAAGAAATTAAAATGTTTGATAATCACGGAAAATAATTTTAAAGTTTATTTTAATAAATTTTTATCAAAAATATTTAAATAAAAATGAATTTTTTATCTTTTAAATAGCAATAATTGCAAATTGTCCCATCTAAAATAAAAAATCAACCACTAAACCAAAATTTATTGTAAAAATATTTGTTGCATCAAATTATCTGAATCTAACCAACCAGTTAAAACATATGTTTCTCATCAAAAGGTTAGAGATTCAAAATTTTCTATGTTGAAATATTGTGTTGTATTTAAATATTATATAAATATTTTTTGTTTTTAAATCAAATTATTATTTATATTTGTAAGATAAAATTTTCAATATTGAATTGGTTTTCTTTATTTGTTGGGATAGGAAAACAATAATTTCCATTGTTTCCCCCTTCCCTTGACTAGAATTCCTCTAATAAAAAGAGCTTTCACTTGAAACCACTTTTCCAAAAAAAAAAATGTCCAAAAAAAAATCCAGCGCATAAAATTAATAAAATAAATAAATAAATAAAAGGAATACTTGAATAAAGCATATTAGATTTTTTTTTTTCCTTTTACAAACACTATAATACACTCAAAAAAGATAACAATTAAAATTAAAAAAAAAATTACCAAATAGCAATCGGATAGTTTAGCCCATTATGTACCTAAATATATAGATTTATTCATTTAATTATTTTGTTTAGGTATTAAAATAGAAATTCAAAATTAATTTGGGCATTTGAAGTTTAAAAATAATAATCCAAAATTTGGAGCTAAATTGGAAGTTCAACCCTTAGGAAAGTGCGCATGCATTGAGTGGTTGGAGTGGGGTCCACTTTCCAATACCAAATTTGTTATAAAATTATTTATTTGGATAAAATAGACAAAAAGAAAAAGCGTACGCACGTGCGACCTGCCTTCTCCGAAACTTCTTGCCCATTTACCACCACCCTTTTTTTAACCTTATTAAGGAATTTCTCTAGAAGCAAGTAAAGTACCCATTTGGTTTGGAACAACAATTAAATATCTCTCTCTCTCTCTCTTTTTTTTTTTTTTAATTCTTTTACATATATAAATAATTTGCTATATTTTTCGTATTAATAATATACGTACCAATCAAAATTTTACCTGACCATCACTCTTCAATAATAATAATAATAAATTTATAATTTGAAAGAAGATAAATCCAGAGAAAGAGCTTTGATATTAAAATCACTTAGAATAGTGGATCTAGTGAAAGTCGAATGCTTAGAAAAAGTTATGGAAGTCGAAAAACGATTGAACCATTCATAGTAGAACAAGAAGAATCACAGTCGAATCAACTTGAGTTATCAAGCCAGTAGCTACCTTTAAAGTTGGGGTAAGTAGGATGGGTAGCACCTACTATTTTCGCTCTCAGATCTAACTTGAGACTTGATCTAGAAAGAAGAATACGAGTACTATAAAGGGCCAACCTGAGAGAGAGGCAAGTTGGGAATGAGCTGAAATTGACGATTCGAAAATAAAGTTAGAGATTATTGGACGTCTCGCAGAGTGACTAAAAAATTGTAAGATGAAAAAGAAGACGTAATTTAAACTTATCTCATTTGAAGTTATAATGATATATTTATTATAAAAGAGAATGACTTAGCATCTCTCTTTTCCTCCTAGAATAATACGAGTTGTTTCTAATTCTAAACAAGTTAGAATTAGGTTTGATTGATTCAAATATTAGTTCATCTCGACTAATATAAGTACACTTTGATATCTTTTTGTTAGCTACAACAAATATCATATTTTATTGAAGAAGAAAAAAAAGTCATAATAGTCAAGAGTCAAATTGAAATACACATACTTAATAATATTCCTCAATTATTGTCATATAATTTTTAACGACTATACTAGAATGTTCATTAAAATTCCTCAATTATTCTCAAGTTGTATGTAATATATTACTTTCTCTCTCTCTCCTTGTTTGAGATTTGTTTTTTCCCTTCATTCTAAAGGCAATTTAAAGTGAGTTGTCGTAATCAAATTGATGGGTCGTACAAACAATATGTGAACTGTGTCATAAAAATCTAATTTTCTTTTGATACAATGGATCATGATATATGAATCATAAGTCTCGTTGTTATTAATATACTTATAAATAAATTGAACTATATTCAGTTTGACTTAGAGTAAATTCGATTACATTCTATTGTTGTATCATTTAAAAATAATAATGTGAGATTAAAAAAAATAAGTTTGTATGTTTTTTTAATGGTGTGTTGATTTATAAATAAAGTAACTGAATAATACAGTACTATTGATTTTCTTTTATATTATTTGATTTATTTTAAACTAGTTTTGCATGTATTTAAGAGTGATTTTGAAATGGCGAAAATCACTTTTGTCTGTTATTGTTGGAATCAAACGTCGATCGTTGTGTCGTGGATAAACCCACTACCTTGAAAGCAAGATTGGCACGACCTCGGTGCTAAATCGCTAAGACCGGTTGCTCACTAAAGTTAACACAACTTCTGGTATTTGACGTACACTCGTCGGAGACCAAGTTGGAATCGATGAAAAATTGTTCAGAAAATAGTAGAGAAAAGAAGTAAAGGTTGGAAATCTTAAAAACAAAGAGTTTTTCTACCTTGATCTTGCAAAACTTTCTTCTTTGTAAAAAAGATAAGGAAGAAGAAAAGGACAAGAAAACGGCTAATTCTCAACGACTATAAACAACTAGTTTTCAATGGCTATAAACGCCTAGTTTCCAACGGCGACTAGTTTTTCCACTTTTATGTTTACTACGGGCCTTGACCCAAAGTCATTTCCAACAATCTCCCACAAATGACTAGTATAGCAAAGCAAAAAAAAAAAAAGCTTAAAAACCTTGAAAACTTTAAAACTTCAAACTTTAAAAATGTTTATGAGCAAAGATAGGAGAACAAACTTAAGCATCAATATCTTATGATTTGAATTGATGCATAGTGAAATAGGACAATAACTTTATTAGAAAAAGTGAGTTACCTCTTGAACTTTCAATAACTACAGTTGAGACCCCCACAACACGTTTTACTCCTTAAATTTCCATCGATTCTGCGATAAAAGTGTGCTATTTAAGGCTATGCACATAGAACCTCGTGTCAACATGAAAGCTCTAGAAAAAACCCTTAAACTTTTTCCTAGAAGGTGGTCACGTCTTCACAATCATGTTAATTGCTTCATCAAGTCTATTGCAATAGACCACTAAAAAACCGAGCTATGAAGACTTCACATGTAATCCATATCAAGACCAATTTCATCAAGTCTGTCAAAGACAAACCACTAAAAAACTGAGCTATGAAGATTTTAGAATTATCCATCAAGTCCAAACCAGAACCACTACCTAAAAGGAAGGACTATGGAATTTTTAAAGGTTTTAATTCTATCCATCAAGTCCTTACTAGGACTACCCAAATGAAGAGCTATTGACCATTAAGTCTATCGCAATAGGCCACCCAGATAAAGGGCTATGGTCCATCAAACCTATCGCAATAAACTACCCAAATGAAGGGTTATGGACCATCAAGTCTATCGCAATAGACCACCCAAATAAAGGGCTATGGACCATTATAATAGTTTAAGTCACATATTTGTTGAAAATTCTAGAATTACTCTACTTGTTAGGCCTTTAGTGAGAGGATCTGCAAGATTCCTCTCAAATCTTACAATGGAATAATTCTCCTTTCAGTAATTGTTTTACAGCTCCATGCCTGAGACGTATATGCCTCTTCTTGTCATCATACACACTAATCTTGACAATTCCTATGGCAACCTGTGAATCACAGTGCAAAGAGATTGGTATTAATTCACACCCCACCCCAGACCACCCTCTTATGTCTAGGAAAGGGCGTGACTGCAACAGTTATCAACCCTGTGGCTGACACTTACTGCCTACTAACTGTTGCGGAATAACTCTGATACCAATATATAACTCATATACAACGGAATATCTTTAGGCCAAAATTTATTAATTTAGAAGCATAACATATTTAGAGTCATTACAACACTAGATTTACAAGTCCCAAAACCCAAAAACCCTAGTCCCTATATGAACAACAGTAACATGTGTACAATATTAACAGTAACCACCTAAACAGACGGGTTACAAATATCTTTATCCTTTAGTGGTAGAGCAGTTGCAGAGCTATCTTCAGAGGATTTGACCGCTACCTGTGGGAGGGAAAAAGAAAATATTTGAAAATGGGGTGAGCTTGCGCCTAGTGAGTGACTTAATAAAGGCAATTGATTCTCATGCAAAATCTCAATAAAGAGTTTAACTGAAATATAAGCTTCAACAGTACTTGTACTGCAGTATAAACATTTTCCAAGCATGAAACATATAAAGCTATTTTAATCATAAAACAGTAAAACTATTTCTCAGTCGAGAACAACCCCATGGTGGGTAAAAACAATCCCAACACCAACTTCTAGTCAAGAGAGAACCCTTTTGCTCAATCTCTGACTCTAACTACCTATGTGCATGTGGCCATACTAAGTACCGTCATACCTTAGGTACTTCTGTACAGATACCTTCTCAAACGTCCTTCAGTATCTTATTGGTTTGGTACCTTCTCAAACGTCCTTCAGTACCAATAGATACCTTCTCAAAGTTCTTCGGTATCTAGTTGGGCGAATACCTTCTCAAACGTCCTTCGGTATCGCGTTTTAAGTAAAACTAGTCATAAAAGACTTTCTCTCTTTAAAGCATGTAAAGTATAATACATATAAAAACATGGCTTTAAAGGTACTAACGCATGCTAAGTATATTTAACACATATAAATCGCTTTTCAATAATTTCTCACACATGCATGCGTTTAAAACATAACTCATGGTTTACTTGGAAATTACTTTGTAAAACTACCTGGCATGAGAATAATCTTCTTTAAAACATGCTTTCTATAACATGTTGTAATAAAAAATTTTAAGCAAATGTTTTAGTCAAAACGTTTTAACCACTTACCTTGATTGCTTAGGAGCTTTTCACTCTAGTAGCTCCATTTTCTACCTCGGACTCCCCTTTCACCCCTAGAATTCAGATTCAATTTACAGCTGAAATTACTCATAGTTATAAATCTTATTTTGAGATACTTCCTTCTATAAACATATTCTAAAATGTCTCAGTAAGCCTACCCTAAAATGTGAGCTCAGAACCTCTCGTGGTTTGGCCGAAATCACAAAATCTTTAAGACTGGCCCAAGCTTATCTGACAGCCTGACCCTTCTGTCTTCTTCTTAGTTTTCAGTCCGATCCCTTCAAGCTTTTCCTCCGACAGCCCTACCCTAAAAACTAGACTCTCAGAGCTTTCAGGTGGCTTTAGAATCACTCCAAACGCACGAGTAAATTGGAAGAACTTTTCATCCTAACTTGATACGTCCTCTTCAGACTTCACTGTCCAATGCGTCCTCTTTGAAATTCTATGACTAACGCATGGATTTGGCTCCAACGTAAGGTTTGCTCAACACTCCCACTCTTTTTATGGTATTTCTGAATTATGATCTAAAAATGAAGTCTCTTGGTTCTATTTATAGGCATCCAAACCTTCTCCAGAGTTGACACCACCTACTTGGCTGCATGGCCAAATGTCTCCTTCTCACCCCATCAACGCAATTCTGTGATCAACGCAAGCTAAGTGTCTTCCTCCCATGTTGCCAACGCATGAGCCTCCAATCTGATGCCACCACCTCACCTTCTTAAGGCTTAAGGTTTTCCTCCCAAGAAGATACATGGTTTTGATGATGTTCTCCTGGTGATCTCATCCTTTGTATGCGTCTAACTCTTAGATGTTCAACATATAATACATACTCAATGCATAACCTATCATCAACGCATAGCAAGCCGATTTACTACCATTTCAATTCAACTTAGCCATCGCAAAGAGCTAACCATCACCAACGCATAGGGTGACTGTCCATCCTCGACGCATAGCTCACTAGGCAGCATCGCACGGCTTGCTTGGCATGGGCGCATGGTGTTGGCCACCAACGCATAGGCGTGCTGCACAGGCTAGCCGCTCGAAGCATGGGCGTGCTGCTTTGACGCATGGGCGTGCGGTGTATGCTGGTCGTCGCGCACTCGCTTGACCGCATAGGCTGCGCGCTTGGCTGCATGGCAGGGCACCTCGACGCACAGGCATGGCTGCTTGGCAAGGTGCTCAACGTATGGCAGGGGCATCTGGCCGAGGCTGCTCGACGCATGGGCTGCCTTCCAACACATGCCTTGTCTACCCTTGTGCCTTCCAACGCGTCATCTCCATTTTTCCTTCTTCAGTTGGATGTCATCATTAACATACCCTTCCAACGCATTGGTCCTTTCCAACGCATCCACACAAAATTCTATACTTAGCCAAAATTTTCAAATTTTTCCCAAGAGTTAAACTTCCAAATTTCCTTTTTTCTTCAAATCTCCACTCTTTTCTCTATCATTCCACACTAGCTTCCACAACAACCTACTCATCACACTGATCTCAGTAGGGAATCTACTCAAGTAGAGAAATTAGGATTCGGGGTTCACAGGTACATCTCCAGTAGACTTCAAACCACTCATATTGATGCCCCCCACAATTGTGCATCTCCAATAGGCTTTTAAGCCACTTAGCCTCTTGCCTTGCTAATTCTGGAGCAATAAATTCAGACTCCATGGTGGACCTTGCTATACAAGTCTGTTTTGAAGACTTCCATGAAATAGCTCATCTACTCAATAAAAACATATCCACTAGTAAACCTTACTTCGTCATTCTAAGTTACCCAGTTTGCATACACTACACTTCTAGTATGGTAGAAAAATATTAAAATGCAAATAATAATCTATTGCATAATTAAGATACCTTAATAAACGACGAAGATCAATCACATGATTTTTAATCATAGGTTTATTATAGTTCATAAAAATATAATATTTCTTATAATCATTGCATATTCAAATCGAGAAACACTATCTTCCTTATTTTTCTTAAGATTCATACTAGCATCATAAGGTGTTCTTACAAGAGCATCATTAAAGCAATCCAATCTCATTTTTCGATGTGTGATTGATATAAAGAAAATTCATTTTCAGTTTTCCTTATCTTACACTAAGTGTTTACTTCTTTATATCCATGTGATGTATTATACAAATGCTATCAAGGGTTTATAATGGCTATTTCAATTATTTTAGTCATATGAGAATATGCATAAAAATATTTGAAGATTCATTTAAACCTAACTAGTTTGTTTCCTTTCAGAAATTGAAGATCCATGTTTAATTCATAATGTCTCTTCAAAAGTTGCTAAATCATATAACAACCATCAATCTTCATTTTCTCTTTTCAAGATCCTAGACATGCTCAACAAAGACTTTCAATTAATTGAAATTATATATATGTACATCTATATACCCATGATCTTATCTAACCAATGTGGGACTTTGGTCGTATTCCCAACAATCTTTTCCTTGAACAAAGGACTAAATGAGTCTCCCTTGAAGTAGCCATCCATCCATCTAACTCTTATCTAGGCTAACTCCTTTTCACCAGAGCACACTGCCTATTTGATATAGTTCAACCATGGATCACACCATGACTTCTTTCGAGGTTCTACTACATCTTTGTTTGACACTTAAGAATTATATCAACATGACTAAACTAGAGATACGACGTTGATACCACTTATTAGAGATAAAAACTCTCCAAATATCTTCACAATAATATGATATTGTATCTACTTTGGACATAAGCTCTCGTGGCTTTGCTTTTGGGTTTAACCCCAAAAAGTCTCATACGAATGGAGATAGTTGTTATAACAAAAAGTCCTTATAAAATATCAACATATTTTATAGATTAGACAATATTTCAAACTTTACCATCAATTCTACAAGCCTCCACATAAAATTAATGGAATTTACATATTTTCATACTACAAGCAAGCTAGGTGATAGTCAAAATAATGTTATAAGGCCAAATTCAATTTAAAAGTAATAATAATACTTTTCAACTTCATGAAATTTAATGGTCAAATATAACAATTTAATCATGCTCAAGTAGATCAAATATAACACACAGGAAATGTTATTTCCATTCATGATAACATGATAATTAAACTTGCTCAAGTAGATACAGTAACATCCCATTTAGGATATGAAAAGCAATACAATAACAACAACAACAAAGAGATTATTTTCTTATTGCACTTGTCATGAGACGATTCACTAATTATGAAATATTCAAGTGTGTATTGAATATCATGCTCAAATATAGCAATTAAATAAAATTGTCAAATTCTCATACCTTATATAAAAACTTGAAATATATATCGTTGAGATTAAAAATATAGGAAATTCAACATATATTAAAGTCCATTCAAAATCAACAAGAGAAAACTCGATGATTTTGGATTTGAATCAAATCAAGAAAATCTCATCACCATCATCATCAAAGATGACAATAATTTGAAATATAAAAATTGGATGCAATTGAAATGTCTTTCCCTTAAAGTCATCATACTTAACAATCAACAACTACAAGACTCACACTATAGATTTTACGTAGTGTTGGAAAATCTACATTAAACACAAGCATGTCTAGCAACCAACGTTAATCAGTCCACTAATTTACTCAACATAAAGTGAAAAATCAATATGTTGAGCTCTCTCCAAAATTCTAAAATCATATCTTCAATTTGATGACTTAGTCAATACACCATTTCAAAATAAGTATAGAATGAAATTCATTTATAAGGATCTATAAAATTATGAACACATTCTAGTTCTTAAAGATTCATTCTAAAACATAAGGTTCGAAATATAAGTAAAGCACACCCATTAATCATTTACAATCTAAACTGAAGACAACAATGTAACGTAGAGATTAGGAGTGGAAAAGCCTTCAGTTAGTCAACAAAATAAATATATTCACAAAATAGAAAATACCATCTGAAAAAATTGAACACATATTTAGGGGCCAATTGGATTGATTAGAGAAAAAAAATGTTTTTTCAGAAAAGACATTTTTATTTAAACCCTTTTTATATAAGTTTTTTTAAATACTCTTTAAAAATATTTCAAAAATTATTTTAAGTAGTTGTCAAACATTTTAATTTTTTCCATGATAACTTATTTTCAAAACTAAACACTTGAAAAGTTAAATCAAATACATCATTAGTCACTCAAAATCAATTTAATATTAAGTTTTACACTCTTATACGCAATTTTCATACTATTAAAACTAATTTGAATAATCAAAAACAATTCTATAGTGATTTTGAAAAATATAAAAGTAAATTTAATCATTTGAGAATCACACTTAAACATGCTCTACAAGATATTGGATAGGAAATATATATTTTAGTCCAAAAATTGATACATTTTCAACAATTTTATTTCAATTATTTTAAAGTTAATCTGAGTTTTAATATAGGTTAAAATTTCAAAGTTTAAACACTTATTTGGCATTGAGACTTACATGAAAGTAATAATTTATCCTCAAACTTTAATATATGATAATTTAGACCATTTGCTTTAAAATTAAAATTTATATTGAGTTGCTTCAGAACATGATTAATAATTGTATCAAAATCAAATGACTTTTTTTAAAATTATTATTTAACGACTTAATCTTTGAATTTACAAACACGTTGAGTCTTTGATTGGTTTAAAAATCAACATTTATGATAAAATAATCATTTTAAATTTAAGTACGTGGACTAAATTGTTACATATTAAAAATTCAAATATTAAAATATTATAAATTTGAAAATATAAGAATTATCATCGAAGTTTTTGTTTTAACAAGTGAGTGAATATATATGTTATTTAGGTCTAGTAAAATTTTTATATCAATTGAACTATGTTCACTTCGCAGATGTTTAAAGATTAGAAGTGATGTTTTTTTAACCAAATTTTAATTAGAATTTTTACCTGTTTAATTTAACAAATCAAAAAACACATTCCAATAATTTATAGTTGACTTGATATTGGAAGCTACATTATAAAGGCAACATTAAATGAAAGAGTGACAATAAGTTTGAGAGGTCCTATGCTAACTATTAGAAAATCACTTTCATAAGATGAAAAGTCAAAAAAGAAAAAAGAAAAAAGAAAAAAGAAAAAAGAAAAAAGAAAAAAGAAAAAACTAGTTTGAAAATATTTCCTCCTAGAACTTCGAGATTTGAACTTAAAAGTTAAAACACCTTGGTTGACTTAAGATTTAAAAAAGAAAAAACCATTTTTAAACTCAATTTATATTTTAATTCCTTACTTTTGAATTTTGATCTTATAAAGTTAGGTGGATTTTAAGTTTGGTCCACACTTTTTCAAGACTTTCTTCCTCATAAATTTCATTGATAATTCAAGCTAATATTTAAGAAATAATGTTTCTATAATAATGATAATTATTATTATTATATTATTATTATTATGTTGAGTTAACAAAGTTGAAGAATCAAACATTTGAGGATATATATCTAAATTAGTTGAACATTGTTCAAATTAACAAATAAGGTTCTTGATTATTATAATATCTTTATATATATATATGGATTGTTTTCATATATAGAAAAATGAACCAAAAGATTTACATATAATAGCAAGCAAAATATCACAGTTTATCTATGATAGATCGTGAAAGACTACTATTTGTGTTAGTATCTATCGTGTTCTATCGCAATCTATCACGGATAGATTGTGCTATTTTGTTATTATGTGTAAATATTTTTAGCAATTTTGTCATTTAAAATAATTTTCCTATATATATAGGTTCATTTTTATAAGATAAATTGTTTTGGAGTGAACAAATTACCTCCTATTGTATCTACATATATGGAGTGCCACATCCACGAATTAGTTTCAAATCTTGTTTATTTAGTGTGTGTTTGGAATACATGTTCAAGTGTTTAATTTAAAAAATAAGCAATTTTGAAAGAAATTGGAGTGTTTAACAACACTCAAAATAGTTTTTCAAGTGTGTTTTAATTCGTTTTTATCAAAAAGTGTTTAAATAAAATGAGTTTTTCTTTTCTTTTTTAATTTTTTTTTTCAAGTCAATCCAAATGGGTCCTTAATCTCTATTTTAACGTAATTCTAATAAAATCACTAAACTATTGATTATGTTACGAACCTTGTGGATAATATGTTGCTAACTTTTTTATTTTTTTATTTTTTTTATTTTTAGTTTTGCTATTTTGTGATTCATTACAAAAGAGTTTGAACATTTTTGTGTGGCATAATTGTTACATGACAATAAAGACCTCATAAAAAAAGCTATATTGAATGGAATTAAACTCATAAAAACTAGAAATAAATTTGAAATCACGTAATAAAAATCTACATTTAACCATAAATATAAGAAAAAGTTGCAAAAACCACTTCTAATTTATAAGATCTAATTATTACAATCACACCATCTAATTCGTTTTTATTCAATCAGTTAATCCATAACTTATAAACTCATTACAATTAAATATTACAAAATGAACCAACAAACCTCTGAATCACTCCATTTTTACATCAAATTTTTGTTTTTCTCAAGATGAGAATTCAACGTTGATTCAAAGCCAATGATTTGAGGTTGAAAAGTAGAATTTTAAAAGTTTAAATCAGATATGAAAAATATAAATTTAAAAACAAAACAAACAAAAATAACAATGAATTTCATAACAACTTTTTGATAGGAGATTCAAAAATTGGATTCCAATTTTAAGAAAAAGTTGGATTTAATTTAAACAATTATTTGAAATGGTTTATTCCAATAAACCATTAAATTTATAGTTATTCACTAAATATTAAGTTGAATATAAAATATTATTAACTAATTTATGAACCTATTTTATATTAAAAATTTGGTATAATTATAATTTTTTATTTCATATACTTTATAATACACTACATAATATAAACTTTTTAAGAAAATTGAATTTAGTGTACAATATCAAAATACTATATTTATTAACATTTTTATATACCTTAATATAATTCCACATTTTTAAAATTTAAAATTTAGATTTCCAGTAATTGTTTTAAGAATAAATTTAGATCAGAAAATAAAAAAACATAATTTAGATTACAAAGAGAATTGAACCATATTTATAGTGTAGTAGTAATTTTAGTATTTTGTTTAAAATGTTAATAGAATAATATTTTGAGGAATAAAATAAAAGGCGAGAAAAATAATAATTGGTCAAAACGACCGATCCTACATCCTTGTACGCGTTCCGCACGCGGCTTTTACTTTATTTTCCATTTAAAACTCCAACACAAATTAAAATAAATAATTTTATATATTTCCTTAATATTTAAGCAAAAACATCTCGGCCGTCAATCATTACCATCTTCAACCAATGATGTCATTACGTGTCAAAATCGTAGACCATTAGTAAACTCCTTAATTAATTAAATACAAATCAAAATTAGAGATAAACCTTCCCGGATTAGCCGCAAACAAACACAACGTTCTCTCTCGGTAATCTCATCAACTCTGTTTCCGGATTATATATATATAAACCCTTCAGATCCCACTCTTCTTCTCTGTCATTTGTAGACCTTCGTTGTCTTCTCCATTGACTCTTTCTCCTCATCTCTTCAGTTCTTTTTATTTCTGTTTTTGTGAATTTCGGCCGGTTTCATTTTATCGACGGTATTGAAATTGGTGGGAAGGGAGAGATCTGTTGTTGATTTCAAGAAGGAAGAACAAGGGATGAGTTATTATAATCAAGGTCAACCTCCGATTGGAGTGCCTCCACCTCAAGGTATCTTTAATTATTATTATTATTATTATTATTATTATTTCATGTGATTTTGGTGTTTTTGGTGTTGGATCGGAAGGTTTTGTGATGTACTATTGTAGATCTGTGTGTTGATTCAGGGTTTTGGTGGTGGTTTCTTTTTGTTTTTAGGTTATCCACCAGAAGGTTATCCGAAAGATGCTTATCCGCCGCCGGGATATCCGCCGCAAGGCTATCCTCCTCCCGGTGCTTATCCGCCTCCGGGATATCCTCCGCCTTACGCTCCTCAGTATGCTCAAGCTCCTCCTCAACAGCAAAGTAGCAGCGGCCCTGGTTGCCTTGAAGGCTGGTAAAGATTTCACTCTCTTTCTTGATTTCTCTCTCTTTATTGTCTATGGTGGTTGAAATCAGTCCTGAACTGAGTCGCATTCCGATGATTTCGTATCGGAAACTGGTTTCCGAACGAGTCAATTGCATCGTTTGGTAAAGCGTGCAACCTCGTTTTCATCGGAGACGTTCTTCTTGGAATTGTCGCTCCGATCAAATTCCCCAAATTGGCCCCCAATTCATCTATATATTACATCTTTATTATTATTATTATTTTTGAATGTTTTATTTTAATTTTGGGAAAATTGTGAAAAACCGCCTAACCTTTTCGATTTCATCATTCACCTCCTTAAAGCTTAATTTTATCGTTTTTCTAATTATTGCAAAAGATAATTACAATGAATTTAGTTTAATAATTATATTAACTAATTTCTGATGGTTTCCAGATTAATGTTGAGCCGCCTGTCCTTTCAATTTAGGAAAACAAATAAATTAGCCTAAAGAATTTAGGTCTACTTGTAATTTGCAATAATTCTATTGTTTTAGGTCTGGGTCTTAGAAATGGATTGATGTCCTAATTAAGGGCTTAATTGGTGGATCAAATTGTGAACGTTATAACATTCTGGAGAAATTTTTGCAATTTATTTATTTACCATCATCATGATTGTTTTTATTAAGCTAGATTACAGAAAATACTCCTAATCCTTGTTATTAATTTCGAAAACTATTTCTATTCTTTTGAAGTTGCAATATTGTATTTACCTTCCATAAAAGTTTCATTAGAATAGAAATCTATTAAGATTTATGGAAATTAAGACCTTGAACGGGTGTTGTAGTCATCTACGTTGTTGTTTAGGTCTCATCGTCACATTATTTCAAAGCCCCACATTGATTAGGGAAGAGAGAAATCAATGGTATATATGTTAGTGAAGGATTTAGAAACTCCAAGAGGTCTAATCACTGACTCGATCTTTGGGTTAGAATAATTAAGGGGTGTTTGGCACTAACTTCATAAGTTCGTGTTAAGAAACTGAACTTCAAAATCACTATGGAAGTTTGCACATTTATTGGAGAACTCCATCTTCCTCTCTTTCTCTATTCTGCACATTTATTGAAGAATTTCATTTTAGAACTCTCCAGCATCTCAAACACAAACTTCCTAACTCCAAACTTCATAACTCAACTTAGGACCCCAAAGGCTTGAACACTCCCAAAGTAAAGCCGTGAGGGCTAATTTCACAGAGATGTAATATTGCAAGTTTTGGAATGGAAGGAGGATTTTATAGGTCTGATTTAGACATGTTGTGATTAGTCTGGGTGAATTTTTGTACTAAAATTGAGAAATGATATGAAACTGTGCAGTTTGGCTGCGTTGTGCTGTTGCTGCCTGCTTGACGCCTGCTTTTGAAGAGAAGGATTTTGAGAAGTGTGCTATGCTTTCAAATTTAAGAGGCGATTCCTCAGTAGAATTTTTCCCTGGATGAAAAAGAAAAAAGAAAATGAAATTGAAGAAACAATTGGAGTTGTTAATGATTTGGGCCCTTTCATTGTGAAGTTTTAAATCTTACGGTTTATTAATTAATATAGTTTAGTGTCTGTTTGTTCTTCGTGCCATTCTCCTCTTCCTCTACATTTTTCTTATATAAATAACACTATATCTCTCTTTATTGGTTTGTTTTCAAAATCTGACAACTCGTCTGCTCCTTTGATTAATGGGTTTCGTTTGGATTCATCTCTGTTCTTCAGTTATGGTTTTAAACCATTTTTTAATTATCCAAAATATCCCTTCATTTTGTATGTTTTGAATTAAAAAAATTCATTTAAATATCATTTTAGTCACTATATCTTTAAGTTTGTTCAATTTAGTCTTCGGACTTTCAATAAATCTTAATTTTAGTATGTTATTTTCTTTAAAAAATTGATTAAGATATAACAATAATTTTCATGGATGAAAATAAAATATGGGAATATGTTTTCAAAATTTATAGCAAAGTTGTTATAGATAACAAAAAGTTTTTTTAAATAAAAAATTAACAATAAAGCATTGAGATTAAATTTAAGATTTATTGAAAGTATAGGGATTAAAATTGAACAAACTTCAAAATATAGGGATAAAAAAAAAACTATTGTGTGAGGTTTTTTTTGACTAAGACTATTTGGTGAGTTTACCATGTTATATGTTGTTGAAAATTATTGGTCTAGATTAGTTTTTAATTATTGGTCTAGACTATTGTTTAATATGTTGAAAATTAAAATTAATCTAGACCAATAATTTTCAACATACTAATTTAGACTATTGTTTAATATGTTGAAAATTATTGGTCTAGATTAGTTTTTAATTAGAAAATCAATTGAAATCGAACCTAAACAAGTATATATTTTTTAAAAATAAATAATATCATGTGTCTTTTAATATTTTAAAAAGAAAAATAAAAAGAAAAAGAAAAAGACAAGATCAATTCAAAACTGAATGGAAATAAAAATAAAAAATAGGAAGAAAAAGAGACCAAAAATTGTGTACCAGATTGATAATAAATCAAATAAATTAGTTGGTTTTGTTATTTATTGAATATGGATATGGATCTATTTCTTACAAAATGAATTGATTTGATTAGTTCACCAATTTAGTTGTGGGTCTCAAAATGGATAAAATCTCAATTGTCTTCCTTGATAGCAAACAGAAAAAATGAAAAGTTGCTATTTTCTTTTCCATTGCGCGGCCCGTCGGTGGACGAATTGTTGATGTTACATGGTGACGTACGCCGCAACACAAGTCTCCCTTGTTGGCCTCTCATGTCTAGAGTTTGGCAAAAATCTCATCCCGATTTAATCTTTGGATGGGCATGGAGAAAGTATTTCCGTCCCGTCATTGATCTCAACCTCGATTAATGTTTTTTTTTTATTTTTAATATATATATTAATTTTACAAATAAATATATATACTATATAATTATATATACCCTATAAATATATATTAACTTTACAAATATTTATATAATTATATATATTACAAAAAAAAAATGGAGATGGATCCCTGCGGGACCCGTTTTCCTGACGAAGAATTCTCATCCCTGTCCCCGTCTTCAATTGGCGGGGATGACGGAAATATCCCGCGGGAACAAAGATGGGGAATCCTCCACTCTAGCCTTGTTGCCAATCTTACTATCATGTCTTACCCATATGAATTTTGACAAGGGTTTTTTTTAGGACATGGAAATTCACTTTTGATTTTTCAATTTTCATGAAGTTTACTAAACATGCACTAATTTTAATTTGAAACGTTTTAGTTTTTGTATTTCTAAATTTATAACAATTTAGTCTATAAACCTTAATCAGTGTAAATATGAATTTTATCCTTTTCTTAAATATAATAACTATGAGGATGGGAGTTCAACCCTTCAATTTAGGAAAAATGTTATGTCAATTACCATTGAGTTAGCCTCACTTTAGCAATATAAATTTAGGCCGTAATGGATCACAATCACAAAAAGTAATTAGATTGCTTTTGGTCAAGTTTACCTTTAATAATGAATATATCATATTTACTGTTACTATTATTGTTTGGGTCAAACAATAACAACAAATGTAACAATAACAACAAATATAACGGTAGCAGTAAATGTGACATATTCATACGTCTTATACGGTGACAGTAACAATGAAGGTAACCACAACAGTAAGATTATCGATATCAACTAGTAACTCCCATATAATATTGAAATGCCAATTGGATTGATTATCCTCCGTCGTTCAGTTGGATTACATTTTTTTTTTATTATTATAGACTTGGAACCGCACCCACATTATGTTCCTTTTTTTCGTTAATATGAAAATTATTTGAGGCCTTTGGTAATAATTTTGTTCATTATTACGATGATAATTTATTCATATATTTTCATAACATATCAAAATCAAGTATGAACTTCTTGTTCAAGCGGATCATTTATGAGAGATATCGTCATTTAACGATACTGAGCTATATTCATAGTCACTATAAAACATTTCCCCAGAGCCTCCGGTAGCACAACCAAGACAGTGATGGGTTCTCTGCCCCTGCGAGGATGGAGCGACAGAAGTTTTGAGAATTCAAGAGAAGGTCACGGCGAGATAGCCGTCTATCATCATGATAGGTGTCAAGTGGAAGTGCAGTGATGTATGCAGCTGAGGCATCCTAACAGACCGGTAGACTTGAACCTTGTTCCTACATGATTCGATCAATTCGATGAGGCACTCGCAATCTATTTTCATTGTTCAACTCTTTGACAACACGAAAAAACCATTGTTCAACTCTTTGACAACATGTTCTAATATTAGAACTATGATTCATACTTATCAGACCTCGTGGCCGGACTCCGAAAAAAAATTTTCTTCTTTCGTTTATACTTATTTTGGTTAAAGGATAAACGTTTCTTTGTCTTTTTTTCATTATATTCAGTCATTGAATAAGCATTGAATAAGTGATAATCCAAGGGTTCTTACTCAGTGAATTTTTGAACTTTTTTTGGAAGGTTTTTTTATTGAATCATCGTGGTTATAGTCTGAATCTAAGGTTTTAATTGATTCATAGGGTCTTAACAAGAGAATTCCTATCAATAATAAAGAAAACAAGAGTAAAGTCGCATTACATACAAATCAAAGGAAAAAATAGGTAAATAGAAGATTCAAGAGGCCCCTAATGATAAATATAAATACGAATGAGCCGACTTGATATTTGGGCATTATAACTACAAAGAAGAATTTTTTTTTTAACTATGTTTAATGGATACTTTTAACTCATGATTCTATTTAGTTTTTTAAGCTATGATTCCTTTTTTTTTTTAATCAAAATTCGACTTTTACAGTTTTCAATTTTTCACCAACAACTGTTTATCCCATACATAGATCTAGTCAAAATTTATGAATCATAGAATAATTATTCGATTCTTTTTGCTCTTTGTATCATAATTCAATCAAAAAAATTCTAGAATTATCCCAATTTGTAAGATAAATAAAATTATTTTTTTCTTCAACTTCGCTGAAATCAGAATAGTTCTCTTCATTCTGATTCTACTACATTTGGATGAAATTTAACCGGATTGAAATATTTCTTCTGTTTTATTGATTCTGGTGAATAAAAAAGAAACAATTTGAATATCGAATGGGATTTTTTATTTTAATGAATTCGTTTTGATTTTACGTTATTTCGTACCATGCAATTCCTTTGTTTGTGGGATCATTTTCTCACGAGAGGTAATTAAAAGATTTATAGAATGGGGTTGTTACCGATGCCTAGATCTGGTGGGATAAATGGAAATTTTATCGATAAGACCCTTTCAATTGTAGCCAATATCTTATACGAATAATTCCGACAACTTCCGGGGAAAAAGAGGCATTCACCTATTATAGAGATGGTGCGATTTGATTTTTTTTTTTCAATTTTCTTTACCGCTCTTTGTCTTAGTAGAAAGACACAATATTCGGGATAGAAAGAAAACAATAATTGAAATAAATCTACGCTTCTTGGAGGTGCAATTTGAAAATAAAAAATTTCTTCTAAAGCTTGTTGAATAATTTTTACGGATTCTGTCATCTCAGCAAGTCTGACTAAATAACGAGCTAATGATTCTCCTTCTTTTTGCCACTGAACTTCCCAATCAAATTCGGCATAACACTCATAATGATCAACTTTACGAAGATCCCATGGTATTCCGAAAGCTCGCAACATTGGTCCGGATAACCCCTAATTTACGACCTATTCTCTAGAAATAATGCCTACTCCCTTAACTCGTTCTAAAAAAATAGGATTTTTTGTAATAAGTTTTTGATATTCAGCAACCGCTGTCAAAAAATAATCGCAGAAATCCAAACATTTATCTATCCATCCATGAGGTAGATCAGCCGCGACTCCCCCGATATGAAAAAAATTATGCATCATTCTCATACCGGTGGTTGCTTCGAATAGATCATATACTAATTATCTTTCTCTGAAAATATAGAATAAGGGAGTCTGTACCTCAATATCCGCCATAAAAGGGGCAAGCCATAACAGATGAGAAGCTATACGACTCAACTCCAACATAATTACTCTGATATATGTGGCTCTTTTAGGTACTTGAATATTTTCCAACTGTTCTGGCTCATTTACGGTTATTGCTTCTGTAAACATAGTAGCTAAATAATCCCAACGTATTACATAAGGTAGATATTGTATAATTGTTCGGGTTTCTGCAATTTTTTCCATATTTTCAATTAGATGGTAATAATAAAAAATGTATTAATAAGCCCATATTTAATAATGAATCCAGGTGGATTTGAATGGAAAAATCCATTCTAATACTCCATCCGAGAGTTATCAGTATTTATCAAATCTGTTCTTATCTAACGGAACACTATTGGATCAAATGACAAAGACATTGTTGAGAAAAAGATGGCTTTTCCCAGATGAAATGCAAATTGGATTCATGTAACAAGAGAAAGGTTTCCCATTCCTTAGCCGAAAAAATATATGGCCATGAAATAGGGATTAAGTGGAACAGAATTGACTGGGTGATAGAGTCGTGCAAACACTAGTTTCTTCCATATTTTGGACCTTAGCTCCATGGAACAATGTACTACTGCTGAAACATGGAAGAATTGAAATCTTAGATCAAAACATTATGTATGGATGGTATGAACTGCCTAAACAAGAATTCTTGAACAGCGAACAACCAGAGTTATTACTCACTACATCAAAAAATTTCCATTAATGAAAGATGTAAATCCATTGGAAAAATAAAAAATACGCATGCCGGATGAAATGGTTGTTGCTATCTGTTATGTTACAATAACGAATCATTGGTTTACCTGAATAACTAAATAAAATAGATAGACCCCTCTCTTCGTCTTAGGTCGACGGAAATTCTCCTTGAAAGATTCCCTAATATGGATAATACACATTCCAGTTCACCGAGCCTATTCTAATTGTTTTGTTCTGAAGAAAAAGCAACGGGGCGGTTCGTCCTATTCAGATATTCACGACCAGAAATACTGGATTCTCTTTGGGGTAGGCCCTGAAAGGAGAAGGAAGGCTAGAAATGCCAACAGGCCTCTATTATTGAATTCACTCGACCCGATAGTACCCCATTTTTGGAACGTCCAGTGCCAAAGTCCACTGAATGGGTAAGTCGCCAATCCCTAAACGGACTATGTAATGTACTTATCTGCTGGGTTATGGTGGGCATTTTACCAAAGGTTTCTATTGTATCAATCTACCCTTGTTTATTTCCTGTTGAAGCATATTACTCGGGGGAATGAGTGCAGGACGGACGATTTCAAAAGCGACTCCCATTCATTAGATAGAGAAGATCGCCGAGATTTCGTGATCCACTGCCAAACTTATTCCTCCAAATTCAACGGGTATTCTCAACATTATGCCTTTGAAGAGGCTCGAACCTCCATAGCACTTTAGCATGAGATTCAATCATCTAGTTACTCCACTCGACCCTACCAATCCTTTTATTTTTTTTTTTTTGTTTGTTTTTGTAAACCCTTTCTTTTTCGAATTATCCCACATGGAGACAATCAATCTAAATGAATGAATTCATTAGTCGAAATCCTTGCATAGAAATATCAAATATTGATTAATCTAAGTTTCATGTAATTTATTATTATTTTTTTTTTATTCAATCGGTTGGTTAAGAGGAAAAAAATCTTTTAGATCTCTTTCCTTTTTTTACCAATTCCATAATATCGTAATAATCCATTACGATTATCTAAAGGACTATATGCATACAATTAATTATGATAGACTATCAAAAAATCAGAAAATGTTACGAAATTCATATTTCATTTTTTGATTTTTTTTGATAGTCGCCAAATTAAAAGGGAATATTTTCTCAATTTTTGTTATAGCTATTTGCAAACCGCTAAAGCAGCTATTGGCCCAGCTATTGTTTCGTCAATTTATCGTAACAGAAAATCAGCTCGTATCAATTCAATCGAATTTGTTGAATAAGTAGTATTTTATTTCTCAGATAAATTATGATATTCATCAAGTAAAATTATCTGTATGATACGTAATCCATGATCATGTTTGTGAAAATTAAAAAAAATCAAAGTATAGACACTAATATAATTAGATCTGCTCTTCATAGACAAACTTGGGATTTGTGATCTCAGGTAAGATCAGTTCAGGATCAATGGATCCTTTTCTATCAGAATAGGAAGGGCTTGTTGCACAAAATGTACTTCTAAGTAATTGCTCCATAATTCTATATCTATCTATATGAAGAAGAAATCATGTAACAAAGGGGGTTTCTTATTTGTACAAATGGTACTTGAACTTGGAACGAGCATGGAGAAATTAATGATACTTCTTTATCTTTTAAGTTGTTCTGCCGGATCGGTCGTTCAAGACCTTTGGTCTTCTAACCCGGACCGATGAAAAAAAATGGGATCACTTCTTATGGACCTCATTGAGAATGATTCTGATATAGTTCATGGCCTATTAAAGTAGAAGGCGCTCTGTTGGGTCCTCACGGACAGAAAAAGATTGCAGTCGATTTGATAATGATCGAGTGACATTATTCTTCTTCGGCCCAAACCCAGGAATCCCTTAGATTATGATCAAAATGGATCTTGTTCTATCATTGAATAAGAGATTTCTCTATGAAACAATAACAAATCGGAGTTTGAAGAAGGGGAAGGAGAAGGAGTCCTCGACCCGCAACAGATAGAGGAGAATTTATTCAATCACATAGTTTAGGCTCCTAGAATATTGGCGCCCTTGGACTTTTCTATTTGATTGTATCGAAAGGCCCAATGAATTGGATTTCCCTATTGAGCTAAGGTCATTTCGGGGCAAAGCGGATCATTTATGATGAGAGGACGAGCTTCAAGAGAATGAGAGGCATATGGGAAATTAACCATGCCCTCTCATTCTCATCCATAGTTGATGGTTTAATCTATACGTTTATTTATGATAATAAAATGTAATAAATCCTTTTTTTTTACAAAAACTTTAGTCAAATAATAATATTGAGGTAGGAAATTTTCAATTGAATTAAATCTTTTTAATGATTTCTTATGAGTCCCTTGGTACTCGAAGAAGTGTGAAACTCGTGAATCCATTCTATGAAGAAATTGAAAAATGGAAATTCCCTAATTATTCGTAATTAATTATTTCTTAATTTAATTGATTTTTTTTTTATAAAAATTAAAAAAAATCTCTCTTATATATATTATATAGAAAATATCTATATATAGAGAAATAAATATTGCACTCATACAAAAAAAAAAAATGTTTATTGACCAATATATCAATAAAATATGGGTTTAAATAAATTGAAAAGTATTGCTAAGACTTTTTCAAAAACTACCAATGTCATAAGAATATAGATTACTATGGACCAACTAACCCAATGACTATACATGATTCCATAAATGAAATCAATTACATACTAGATCCAAGAAATTAGAGGTTATGGTAAAACTTCGTTTAAAACGATGTGGTAGAAGGCCGTGCAACTTGAAGGACATGATCCATTGTGGATTCTTACACCCACCATTTATTATTATATTGAAAATGAAGATGCTCTTGACTCGACATCGTTTGTTCTGTTTCATTTAGAGCTCTTCTTTTTTGAGGGTTTTTGATGTAAATAGTACATGATAGAGCTCGAGTATAAAGTATTGATTCATTTATCAGGGCAGAGATCTAGGGTTAGTGTCAATCAATAAGTTAAAACTACTTCGTAAGTATAGGTTCGGTATAGAAATCGAAAGGATCCAATTTGAATAAGTTTCAAATTCAAACATCAAATTTGATCAAAAGTGTATCACACGAGAATCCATTATTTATATGATTCTTTGATAAAAAGAAATCACAAAAAATGGTATGTTGCTGCCATTTTGAAATGATTTACTTTACTACTCATGCTGCGTTATATACCCATCACCAATACATAGCAGGATTCATTATGATAGGAGCTTTTGCTCATGGAGCTATATTTTTTATTAGAGATTACAATCCAGAACAAAATGAGGATAATGTATTGGCAAGAACGTTAGACCATAAAGAAGCTATCATATCCCATTTAAGTTGGGCCAACCTTTTTCTAGGGTTCCATACTTTCGGGCTTTATGTTCATAATGATGTCTGCTTGCTTTTGGTACTCCGGAAAAACAAATCTTAATCGAACCCATATTTGCCCAATGGATTCAATCCGCTCATGGTAAAACTTCATATGGCTTCGATGTACTTTTATCTTCAACAAGCGGCCTGACGTTCAATGTGGGTCGAAGCATATGGTTGCCAGGTTGGTTAAATGCTGTTAATGAGAATAGTAATTCACTATTCTTAACAATAGGGCCTGGAGACTTCTTGGCTCATCATGCTATTGCTTTAGGTTTACATACAACTACATTGATCTTAGTAAAAGGTGTTTTAGATGCACGTGGTTCTAAATTAATGTCAGATAAAAAGGATTTTGGTTATAGTTTTCCTTGCGACGGTCCGGGATGATGTGGTACTTGTGATATTTCGGCTTGGGACGCCTTTTATTTGGCAGTTTTCTAGATGTTAAATACCATTGGATGGGTTACTTTTTATTGACATTGGAAGCACATTACATTATGGCAGGGTAATGTTTCACAGTTTAATGAATCTTCCACTTATTTTAATATTATTAGGAAATAGTTAATTTAAGTTATAACGCATTTTTTTAATAGTGGCATGTGACTATTATCATAAAAGTCCTTTGTATACTGCGGGAGGTTCCATTTTTTTTGTTAATGGGAGTTCTGGGTATCGGTTTATATGGTTCTAATGAACCAACTTTAAATTTTGAAACATCAGCTAATCAATCGTATCCTATAGCACTGGAAATACTATTCTATATCGGATTTCTTATTCTGTCAAATCACCGATTATACCCTTACATACATGGTTACCAGATACCCACAGAGAGGCACATTACAGTACTTGTATGCTTCTAGCCGGAATCTTATTAAAAATGGGAGCATATGGATTGGTTCGGATCAATATGAAATTATTATCCCACGCCCATTCTATCTTTTCACCCTGGTTGATCATAGTAGGCATAATTCAAATAATCTATGCAGCGTAATAGTGCACCCACACGTCGATGAAGACCTATTGATTCTAACAACTGATTGCAGAGTTGATCATTCGGACCTTTCACTTCATAGATGTGGATCTTGGACCTATGAATGTGGATATTCCTAAAACTCACAAAGAAAAAAGGAAGTGAGTTAGACAAAAAGAGAAGAAACTTGGACAAAAAAACAAGTAACTTGGACAAAAAGAAACGAAGTGACTTAGACAAATCTTTTTTATCGATAACCTCAGACAAATCAAAATAAGAGGATCGAACCATTTCTTCTGACCTTTTTCAAATTTGATAAATGTTGGTTGATCGTATATTTCATTATAGTTCTATGATTCAGAGTATCATTTCCTATTTGATCCCTTTGAATTCCATATTCCAAGTTAGATCGAATCTATTCATTAAAAAGAATCGATTCCAATACATTTTCTATGTACCCATAGGTGTTATATTGGATTTGAATCAGATTTCGGATCAATCTATATTGATTGACTGCCTCCATTATGTAGTTGCTAGCAAAATACCACTATTTTTCGTTTTGGATATTCCAAATCATTCCTGGGGAGGTCCGGACCCATTTTTTTTTTTTCTGATCCTTCGATAAAAAGATTCATTCTCTTCATTCATGTATTGAGCCTTGGGATTTTGATGACGGACTTAAAAAAGCCAACTACAGACGCTTTACGCCCAATCATTCTGGATAACGCTTGCATCCTCTGTATTACCGCAGCTGCTAGCACAGATTTAGCCGATGGTTATTCCCCAGATACCGTCATTGTTTTCTTCTCCGGAAAAGAAGTTCAACGACCCGTAGGCCTTCTACCTCCACGCGGCATTGCTCCATCAGGCTTTCGCCCATTGCGGAAAATTCCCTATTGCTGCCTCCCGTAGGAGTTGGGTCGTGTCTCAGTCCTAGTGTGGCTGATCATCCTCTCGGACCAGCTACTGATCTTCGCCTTGGTAAGTTTATTGCCTCACCAACTAGCTAATCAGATGCGAGCCCCTCCTCGGGCGGATTCCTCCTTTTTGCTCCTCAGCGTATGGGGTATTAGCAACCGTTTCCAGCTATTGTTCCCCCTCCCAAGGGCAGGTTCTTATACGTTATTCACCCGTCTGCCACTGGAAACACCACTTCCATCTGACTTGCATGTGTTAAGCATGCCGCCAGCGTTCATCTTGAGCCAGGATCGAACTTCCATGAGATTCATAGTTGCATTACTTATAGCTTCCTTGTTCGTAGACAAAGCTAATTCGGAATTGTCTTTCATTCCAAGGATAACTTGTATCCATGCGCCTTCATATTCACCTGGAGTTCGCTCCCAGAAATAATAGTCATCCCCACCCCCTCACGTCAATCCCAACGAGCCGCCT
>NC_052359.1:32800555-32855935 GCF_009727055.1 Benincasa hispida
AAAATTCAATCGGAATATTGATTTAATACGTAATACGATCGAACAACACTTGATAAAATGAAATGGCTCTTCTGCTCAGAGATAAAATGAAATGTGTTCCTGGAGAATTCTTACTCCATTGGACCAATTCTGTGGTATCTACAGTATGCATATTAAGGATCCTCGATTCATGGATCTCTCTCGGTTCGCAGAAATCAAAATAAGAGGATCGAACCATTTCTTCTGACCTTTTTCAAAATTTGATAAATGTTGGTTATCGTATATTTCATTATAGTTCTATGATTCAGAGTATCATTTCCTATTTGATCCCTTTGAATTCCATATTCCAAGTTAGATCGAATCTATTCATTAAAAAAGAATCGATTCAATACATTTTCTTATGTACCCATAGGTGTTATATTGGATTTGAATCAGATTTCGGATCAATCTATATTGATTGACTGCCTCCATTATGTAGTTGCTAGCAAATACCACTATTTTTCGTTTTGGATATTCCAAATCATTTCCTGGGGGAAGGTCCGGACCCATTTTTTTTTTTTTCTGATCCTTCGATTAAAAAGATTCATTCCTCTCTCATTCATGTATTGAGCCTTGGGATTTTGATGACGGACTTAAAAAGCCACTACAGACGCTTTACGCCCAATCATTCTGGATACGCTTGCATCCTCTGTATTACCGCGCAGCTGCTAGCACAGATTTAGCCGATGGTTTACCCCAGATACCGTCATTGTTTCTTTCTCCGGAAAGAAGTTCAACGACCCGTAGGCCTTCTACCTCCACGCGGCATTGCTCCATCAGGCCTTTCGCCCATTGCGGAAAATTCCCTATTGCTGCCATCCCGTAGGAGTCTGGGTCGTGTCTCAGTCCTAGTGTGGCTGATCATCCTCTCGGACCAGCTACTGATCTTCGCCTTGGTAAGTTTATTGCGCTACCAACTAGCTAATCAGATGCGAGCCCCTCTCTCGGGCGGATTCCTCCTTTTGTCCTCATGCGTATGGGGTATTAGCAACCGTTTCCAGCTATTGTTCCCCCTCCAAGGGCAGGTTCTTATACCGTTATTCACCCGTCTGCCACTGGAAACACCACTTCCCATCTGACTTGCATGTGTTAAGCATGCCGCCAGCGTTCTATTTGAGCCAGGATCGAACTCTCATGAGATTCATAGTTGCATTACTTATAGCTTCCTTGTTCGTAGACAAAGCTAATTCGGAATTGTCTTTTTCATTCCAAGGCATAACTGGTATCCATGCGCCTTCAATATTCACAGCCTCTTATCCATTCTCATTCGATCACGGCGGGGGAGCAAGTCAAAATAGAAAAACTCATATTGGGTTTAGGGATAATCAGGCTCAAACTGATGAGTTCCGCCATGTCAAGGCGACACTCTACCGCTGAGTTATATCCCTTCCCCTTGCCCCCATCGAGAAATAGAACTGACTAACCCTAAGGCAAAGGGTCGAGAAACTCAATGCCACTATTCTTGAATGATCCCGGTCGTTTGCTTTCTGTTCATATAATGCATACAGCTCTAGTTGCTGGTTGGGTCGGTTCAATGGCCCTATACGTATTAGCAGTTTTTGATCCCTCTGATCCTGTTCTTCTAATCACTATTTTCATATCGTCGGTCAGCCATATGACGGTGAATTTGTTCCCAGGCCTTGTACACACCGCCCGTCACACTATGGGAGCTGGCCATGCTCGAAGTCATTACCTTAACCGCAAGGAGGGGGATGCCGAAGGCAGGGCTAGTGACTGGAGTGAAGTCGTAACAAGGTAGCTGTACTGGAAGGTGTGGCTGGATCACCTCCTTTTCAGGGAGAGTTAATGCTTGTTGGGTATTTTGGTTTGACACTGCTTCACACGCAAAAAGAAGCGAGCTACGTCTGAGTTAAATTTGGAGATGGAAGTCTTCTTTCGTTTCTCGATGGTGAAGTAAGACTAAGCTCATAAGCTTATTATCCTAGGTCGGAACAAGTTACATTACGGTTACGAAACATAGATAAACAACAAACGTAATAAAAATGGACTCACTTTTTAGATTACGTTTGATTTATTGACTTTTCCTAAGGGTAAACATGCAGTCTTACTCTTTATACTTTTCAAATTGTAACAATTCCTTCCTTATTTTGTAAAATACTATGAATATTTAATGAGGTAACTTTATTTTTTATTATACATTTTTATGACTTTACTTTTTATTTCATTCAAAATATCTTATAACATTTGTTTTAAAAAATAAGGCAAAATTGAAAGCGAATAGATAAGAGTGCATTTTTTAATTGAATATACTTATTTATTAGTCAATAAAAAATAAAAAAATTCTTGCTGAGGGAAAGACAAAAAAAGATAATTTTTATGCTTAAAAAAATTGACGTCAATTTAAATAAGTGAGATTCCTAGCTCAACTAACAAGCTCATGATATTTGATAATGATTCAGAGATTTGTGATAATGATTCAGAGAATTGTGGTGGTTTGAGTTAATTGAGTCTTTTTAATTCTATCCAACTTAGTTTCTTGTTTTTTTTTCTTTTCTTCTTTAACCAAGTAAACACTTCAGTTCTATTTTCTTCCTCACATCTTAATATAAAATCTTAATCTAGTAATTTTGTCCTTATTTTTCTTAATATATATGTATATTACGTTCTAGTTTTAGATATTAGTTCTTAATACATAGTCGTTATTCCTCTTTATAATTTTTAAGTTATTTATTATAATTCTCTTTCTTAAATACATTATAATTCTATTTTTAGTAATATGTTTCGAGACGAATTTAGGTTGTTGACAATATTATCAAGTTATGTGATATAAATAATACAAATTTCAAAATGTAATTACCTATTCAATTGGGTGAATTTTTTGAATGAGATCGTACTGATATACTCCTTTGGTATATCGATAAAATAATTGATATACTTCTTATTAGTTTATTAATATACTTTATTTAAAAATATGTATATTACTAATACTCTATGATATGAAGTATATAAACTTACTGATATACCTTTATTAATTATTAATTTTTTTTATGAAAAATTCAATAAGCCCAAACCCAATTAAAATAATCAAGGTCCAAAATGCCCTGCATGATTAAAGTGTGTGATTGTTGTTAAATATACTGCTGATGCACTCAGAATAATGATTGATATTAAATTATTGATATACATATGTCTTACTTCAAGTATTTATTAATTGATGTCGTATACACTTAGTCTTATATATGATATACATTTGATACACTTAGAATATCATGCTTATAAAATGAAACACATATTTTTACTTCAAAATGAGTTATTAATTGAATATTGATTGTTGTTAGACATACTTATGATATACTTAGAATGTTAATTGATGTTAGCTATACTACTGAAACACTCATATACTTCAAAATAAGTAAACACTTTAGTTATTTACTGATTGGTGTCTGATACATTTATGTCTTTTATCTGATATACTAATAATACACTTGGAATATCATACTCATAAAATGAAACACACATGCTAAAGGGATTGAGTCCCTATGAAGAAGTGTATAATCTCTTTTATCTTCGATTATTTAAGAAATAACGATACATAATTAAACATACAGACCAACAACATGCTGTAAATTAAGTAGGTTAAGCATACAATTAAAAATTTAAAGATTAAGAAGTTACCTTTGAAGATCCCTCCTTCAATCTTCTTCAAATCTTGAAAAGGTTGCACGAATTTCTTCTTTACGTACGAATACCTGTCACACCCCCTCCCGAGATCACCTCTTGAACCCGAAAGGAGACGTGAGGATGGCATATATCACTCTTTCATGATACCTACTGCCCATCTGAACCTTTTGCTCTCATTAATCTTTAAGCTAAGGATATAAACAACAACTGTTTGACTGAACTCATTTTATTATAAACAGTATAACATTTAATACAACTTCCAGACTTAACTACAAAGTTTACAACAACAACTTAGAATCGGAAGTGTGTCTATGATGTGGCAGACCTTGACCTTAGCAACACTTTGGAACTCTTCATCTTTTGCTACCTAGGAAGAGAAACATGAAAGAAAAGAATGAGCTTCAAAAAGCTCAGTGAATGGTAAGCAACTTCTAGAGTCTCTTTCAACTCATAATAATACAAGCATATCACAATTACAAGGTTAACATTCAAATCTTAGCCTTGAATGTGTTTGTTCTCAACTTTACCTACACACACGATAGATAGTTAAACTGATACTAGTCGTAAACGTATACTCTCCTGTGTTTCCTATGTACACATAAATCCCCGCTTATGGGTTCAGAAGCTAGGCCTATCGGTCCTCTGACCATCCCATACGAGGTTCTTCTCATAGACTCAAGAACTAGGTCTTATGGCCCCCTGACCATCCTGTGAGATTCTGCTCCAGGCTCAGGAACTAGGTCTATTGAACCCCTGACCATCCCAGTCACATATTCTCATTCTCGTTCTAACTACTCATTCATAACATAAACATATACATGAAAAATATGCTTAAGACCTTAAAGGAAATACCATTCACCTTGATTGACAGGAACTTCTCTCTTTCCAAGTTCCTTGGTTTTCTCAGGCTCCCTTTTGAACCCTAAATTCCAAATTCATTTCAAAGCTCATATTACTCATCATTTCAAGCCTTATTTTGAGACACTTCCTTTACAAACATGTTCTAAATGATCTCAGGAGGCTTACCTTAAAATCTCAGCTCAGAACTCCTCGTGCTTTGGCTGAAATCTTCAAATCATGAAGATTAGCCCAAACTTACCCGAGAGCTCGACCCTTTTGATTTTTCCTCACTCTCCAGCCCGATTCCTTTGAGCTTCTTTGGCAGCCCTGCCTTGAAAATTGGACTCTCAGAGCTTTCAAGTGGCTTTAAAATCACTCAAAACACACGAGTAGTTTGGGAGAACTCCTCGTTCAAAGTTGATGCTACTTCATGACCTCACTGATAGCATCTCCTCCTCTTGGAACCACTTGATCAATGCATGGTCTTGCTATCAACGCATGCTCTTCATGATCAACGCAAACCTTCTTCCGAATCTGTCCTCAAACACTCTTCTTAATATCCTTTGAAGAGAATTTGTGTTATAAACTGAAGAGAAACCTTGTGGTGGTATTTATAGGCCTTTGCAACTGATCCTCATCATCTTTTAAGGCCCCAATGCATGACACCTCCTAGTTAGAAACTTTTGGAGTGTCTGCACCTTGCTTTGCCACTACCTACTTTCATACCACTTCCTACTTGCATGAAGTTTGATTTTTCTTCCTCATGCATAAGTTTCCTTTGCATGAAATCCTATTTTTCCACCTCCTTCTAACTTAAGCTCAACCTCTCCTTGGTTTAGCAACTTGTTTAGATGAATCTATCAGCCCATAGCCCTCTCATCATTGCATCAGTTGTGCCACACTAACCTCAAGGCATTGTAAGTCATTTCTTGGCCACATACTCCTCTCTTCGTATGACTCACCCTTGTCGCATACGTTCTAGGACTATGACCATCACATTCTTCCATCGCATGCTGCTAGCCTTGTCATATGCGCCCACATACCCTCGGATTTCCTTGGCGATAACTCAACCTTAGCGCATAGCACATCATCATCGCATGCCAACCCTTGGGTCAAGCTAGGTCTCAAGTCAACGCTTCATGGTTTTCCTTATCGCATGTCCTCACTATATGCCGACTACCAATGTGCCCTTACATCAACACCCAAGGCTTGCCTTGCCATCGCCTAGCCTCTTGCTAACGCATCCCTTCATGACTAACGCAAGCATGCCCTTGTTTCTTGCTAATGGCCATAGCCGCATGCACACCTAACCTCGTAAGCCTTGCGTGCCGCAAGCCCCATCAATGCATACAACACATATGCGCCCATCGTAGTTTGGCCTATTGCCTAGCTCATTACTTGCTCCTTCCGTGCTCGTTGCTTTACTCCAGCGTATAGCCTAACACATACCGAGTAGCCAGCACCTTGTGCTTAATGCCTATGTTGGCCTGCACACATGCAAAGCCTCAATCGTCTAGCTTTGCGCCCATCGTATAGCTCATCGTCTAGCGCTCTCGCTCTCATTCATCGTCTAGCTCATTATGTAACCTCCCAAGCAGCTATGCGATCTTCTGTGCACAAAGCATCAATGCCCAGCGCCCACACTTGCGTGTAACCGAATGCATCCTTGCTTGCTCCTGGCCCATTCTCATCACTCGATAGCCCTTCCTTGCTGCTTGCTCATGCCACCTCTTATCATCCTAATGCATGGGCAGTCTTTGTCACGCCAACGGTTGCCTCATGCCAATGCTTGGCCAACATGCATCCATCATGGTTGACCCATTGCTTAGTGTCTTGGCCACATATCCTATAGCAATGCATAGTCATCTTCCACCATGCACCCATTGATGACATGCATAAATGCATGTCATCTTAGGCCTTTTACTTAGAATTATGAAGGTTGTTAGGTAGAATATGCAGCAATCATGATAGGAATTCACGAGAAAATGAGCTTGCGTCGATCAGCATGTCGAATTTTAGCCAACCCATTATTTTGCGTTAACTATGCATTCAATGTTCTTGTAGCTAATGCAGGAAATGAACGCAAACG
Organism: Benincasa hispida; assembly: GCF_009727055.1. NCBI lineage: Eukaryota > Viridiplantae > Streptophyta > Magnoliopsida > Cucurbitales > Cucurbitaceae > Benincasa > Benincasa hispida. The sequence goes on from NC_052359.1 coordinate 32,807,145, forward strand.
CGGATACCGGACCACCGCATAGACGACCGCATGCGGAGAAACACCCATGCCTCACAAGCCTCAACGCATAGTTGTCCTAGGCTTCAATATTTAATCCCTTATAACCTTTATGAACTTGGCCTCATTAGAGCCTTATGCGTTAATGCTCCCTAACACCAACACATGGTTTCTTTTTGGCTTCATACTTAGCCAAATTTTTAAGGCTCAACTCAAAGTTACTCAAAAGTCCATTCCAATGCTTAGAATTTTCTTCCATTATACTTGGTTTATTTTCTTAATTACTTGCTTAAGTAGGAAAATTGGGATCCAGGTTTCACAATACCACCAAAAGGCTTCCTCACTATTGTCTTGGCAAGGATGAGATTGTGTGATCCTTGTTGAAAGTGAAGGGAAAAACAATGCGCAAAAGAACTTTTCTTTGTAATCTTGAGGGAGAGTTTTTTCTTTTTAGAGAAGTACTTTTCTTTTCCATCTTTCACGTAAAAAGAAAACCAGAAAGCCTATTGCAGAGATTCTACCAATTAATTAAGTGAAGGAAGTTACTACAAATGTAGAGGAATTATTTTTATTTGATTTAAATTAAAATTAAATCAATCAAAATAATAATTAATTAGTTAATTTATTTAAATTAAAGATCATACGTTTAATTAAGTATATATTTGAATCATATTCAAATATACTTCTCTCCCATAACCTATCGTTTTAATATGAATCTCATCCACATTATATTAGCATATAGTTTTAAGGGTCTTTTTAAATATAAAAAAATATTTACACTTTATAGCAAAAAGCTCTAAAAATACAAAACATTTTTGGAACTTTTTGCTTTAAAGTATAAATATTTTTGGAGTGTTTCTATTATAAGAATTTTCCTAGTTTTAATATGAATCCAATTCATATTAAATTAATATTTGAATATCATTCAAATATTAATACTCTCATATTATATAGTTTAAAATTGAATCTCATTCAAAATTAACTTTATATTGTAATGTATCAATATACATTATATTAGTTGTATCATATACAATTAACAGAAATTTCCTTAACTAATTTGCATATTTCAAATTCTTTCAACACTAATCATCCATCTTTAGCCATTGTGGGCTAGCAGGGGACCTAGTGGACCTACAGTTATACGCTTAAATAATTTGAGATTAATTAATTAAACTCATCAATTAAATTAATCAATATTTATTAACTATAGGATACTCTACTAAAGACCCATAGTTGTATTCTTACGAACTATAAAATATTTTGTGTCCATTGATATAACCATTATAAGTAAGTCGATCCTCCACAAGTTGTTCGTAATTACAGCTAGGTCAAATTATCGCTTTATCCTTGTAATTACCTCTTGCTCCTTAAGTACCATTAATCTACCTCTTGTTCTTTAAATACCATTGATCTACTTCTTGCTCCTTGAGTACTATTGATCTCCTTGAGTACGAAGTCCCTCTTGGGCCAATGAGAGGGTGGGACACTACTGTTCAAGTCCCGGAGTCAACACTTAAGGGAACAACTTATCTACTTAGCCTAAAGGCAGGAATGAGGGAATTTCATCTTCTATAGCTATGTTCTCAGCTCCCCACTTAGTCTCGTCCCTAAAATAATAAGTATATTGAGTCAGTGACTCGAGCCACTCTCACCTATACAAATCAAAGGACGAACCCTCATAGGTAGGAATCTATAACTCACTTAAGATTGAGACTGAGTTAACATGGTCATTGTTTGAAATATTAACCTCTTCAGTTAGTGGTATTGTAAAGAGAGATTATATATTTTGTGGTCCGGTCGTATACAAACAAATTGTATAGAATACTCTCCACTCGCATGTCTCTACATAAACGATTTAGATCAAATTGTTTATAACATTTACAAAGTGGGTCGTATCCATAGTGTTAGCAGGATAAGGTACTCAACCTTATCCATATATTGTAGACCTTTTAGGTTATTACTTGAACATGATCCGCTTGTATGTCAACCACATACTGTTCAAGTTACATTAAATAACCTTGGATTTTAGTTTATTGGATTTGAGTTATGCAAGTCTAAAGGTCAAAATAAACAATACTTTATTTATTAAATAAATAATTTGTTTATAAAATATAAACCATGAGTTTAGGGTATAAATCTCAACTCATGATTCACTTCAAAATAAGTCACTGATTAAATGTTGATTGTTGTTAGACATACTACTGATGCATTTAGAATGTTAATTAATGTAGATCTATTACTGATATATCATGTCTTATCTCAAATACTTATTGATTGATGTCTGATATATTATTGATACATTTATTTCTCATTTCAAGTATTTAATTATTAGTATCTTATACATTCATGTTTTATAACGGATATACTGATGGTACATTTAGAATGTTCTTATCTGACCAAATTCAATTAAATATATTACAGTCATTCATAGCTTCCTTGTTTTGTTTTGTTTGCTTTTCGTTTTGCCCTTTTCAAATGTTAAGATTTTATAAATAAATGTGATTTTCTTTTGTGTTTTTGGTTCTTAGGAAAAAATTAGGTTTCTTCAGGGATTTTGATTTCAAGTTAGAGATGTTTAAAGATTTTATCACACAAGGCCTCTTGTGAGTACATAAAATATTTTAACTTAATAATAATAATTATGTTGTGAATTTGAGGAGCACAACGGGAACATAGATGGTAATAAAATATAATATTAAAATAAATATAATATAATAATAAAATAATGAAAATTTATCTCCAACATGCTCTCATGAGCTTGATGGCACAAAAATGACTCATAATAGAAAAATATCAAAAATAAAATAATAATAAAATAATGAAAAATTCTTATAAATTGAAAAATTCCAAAAATATTTACATTATAGAAAAAATTTCAAAAGGGTTTTATACTTTTTGAACGTTTTACTATAAAGTGTAAATATTTTGAAACATTTTTTTTATATTTAAAAAGACCCCTAAAATAACTAAATATCAAAATAAATAAAATAAAATATAATAAAAAATTAACAAAATGAGAAATGAGAAAATTATCAAAATTCTCCACTTTCTCCAATTTGTATGGAATTTGCCCAATGTGTTGTCACAGCCCACCCCAGATCACCCTCTTAGCCTAGAGAAGGGTGTGATTGCAGCAGTTATCAACCCTTAGGCTGACACTTAATGCCTAAAAACTCTTGCGGAATAACTCTAATACCAAATACAAATTATATGCAACGGGATGGCTGTAGGCCCACAATTTTATTAACTTAGAAACTTAATATGTTTATAGTATTTACAACATTAGATTTACAAGTCCCAAAACCCACAAACCCTAGTCCCTATATGAACAATAGTAACATGTGTACAATATTAACAGTAACCACCTAGCAAACGGTTACAAGTCTTTTGGTCTTTTAGTGGGAGAGCAGATACTGAGCGGTCTTCAGAGGATTTGACCGCTACATGGGGGGGGAACAAAAACATTTGAAAACAGGGTGAGCTTACGCCTAATGAGTGACCGAGAAAACATAGTAAATTCTCATGCATAATTTCAGAAAATAGTTTTATCTGAAATATAAACTTTTGCAGTATAAATATTTTCCAACTGTAAATTATATAAAACTGTTTTAAACATAAAACAATAAAATCATTTCTCAAGTCAAAGTACTGTATATCTGGTAAAATAATCCCAACACCAACTACTAGTCCAGAGAGAACCCTTTTACTCAATATCTGACTTTATTCACCTTTGGCCACACTAAGTACCTTTACACATTAGGTACTACTGCTCAAATACCTTCTCCTTGTATTTCAGTATCGAGCTACTAGGATACCTTCTCCAATGTACTTCAGTATCCCGTTGGCTTGGTACCTTCTCAAATGTACTTCAGTACCAATAGATACCTTCTTCTTGTACTTCAGTATCTAGTAGGGTGGATGCCTTCTCCTTGTACTTCGGCATCGCATTTTACCAAAACTATTTATAAACAACTTTCCTCTTTTAAGCATGTACAGTATAACACATATACAACATGGCTTTAAAGATGGTAATGTATGCTAGATAAAATAAACACATACATATGTAAATAGTTTTTCAACAATATGCATACGTTCAAATCACAATTCAAACTTGCTTGGAAACCACTTTAGAAAACTAGTAGGTATGAGAATTATTTTCGCAAACATGCTTTCTGTAAAACGTTTGCAATCAAAACAGTTTAAAAACATTTTAGTTCGAAAACATTTTAGCCACTCACCTTGAACTCTTAGGAACTTTTCACTCTAGTAGCTCCTCGGGTTCCTTTTTCACCGCTAGAATCCAGATTCAACTTACAACTTAGATTACTTATATTTTCGAACCTTATTTGGAAATACTTCCTTCTACAAACTTATTCTAAAATGTCTTAGGAAGCTTACCTTAAACGTTCAACTCAGAATTCCTCGTGATTTGGCCGGAATCTCAAAATGTTCAAGACTGACCCAGACTGATCTGACAATCTGACCCTTCTGCCTTCTTCTCAACTTCGAGCCTAGTTCCTTTGAGCCTTTTCCTCCGGTAGCCCTACTCTGAAAACTAGACTTCTAGAGCTTTCATATGGCTTTGGAATCACTTCTAACGCACGAGTATATTGGAAGATCTCCTCGTCCAAAGTTGATACTTCCTCTGAACCCTCACTGCCCTCTACTTTCTCTACGAAATTTATGATTTTTGTGTGATTTCAAAATGAAATCCCAACTCCATATTTATAGGTGTTCAAATTGCTCGTGGGATTGACAACACCTACTTGGCTGCATGCCAAATGTTTAATCCACCCTTTATCAACGTAAGCTGACTTCACCTTGGTTCAATGTGTTCTTCCCAAACACATCCAACACAATTTCTTAGGGTTTAAGAATTTCTCTTAATTGGACACCTAGATTTTAATTGACGTTTGCCCTGACGTCTTCAAGCTTTGTTTATATTCAAATTAGGGTTTTTAAATGCATAATCCACCCCAACACGTCCAAATGCTCGGCCGTTCAATGCATAGGCGAGGCGTGGCGTGATGTTCGAATTGGACAAAGCAAGGTTAGCATAGGCGCTCTCGCTCTTTCCGCTCTCGACAGTGTCGCTCTCTCCACTCTCGGCAGTGTCACTCTCTCCCACTTTCTCGCTAGTCTCGCTCTCTCCAGCCATCTCGCTGGTCTTGCTCTCTCCAATCTCGCTCTCCCTCTCGCTCTCTCCAGCTTTAACTTTTCTCTCCACTCTCGCTCTCTCCAGCTTTCTTGCTGGTCTCGCTCTCAGTGTTCTCGCTGATCTCACTCTCAATGATCTCGCTCTTAGCTACTACGAACGTTGTTCTCCGTACACGCTTGCTCACCACTTTGATGATACCTTTACACGGATTTTCCAAAATTTTCCAAAGCAATTTCCCATATTTTTCGCATTTCACATAAATTCCATTTTTTTTTCCTTTTCAAATCCCCATCCCTTCTTCACCATTTCATACTAACTTTCTCAACAACCTATTTATTATACAAATTTCATTGCAATTTTACCAATTAAAGCTCAACTTAAATTATTCAAGGAAAATCTACTTAACACTTAGAAATTTCCTTCCCTTAACTTAGGATTTAACTTACACTTAGTTAATTCCTTTTATCATTTGCTTAAGTAAGGAAAATAGAAATCCAGGTTCCACATGTGTACATTTCAAAACCCACAAAAGGCCACTATTTATAGGCAATTTGACAAGTAGGAGGTGGATTACATGGATACTAAGAATGGGTATTCACAAGACACATGGATAATACATTGGAAAATGGTGGCATGACAGATGGTCAATGGACACTAAGCATGAGCATCTAATGGATATCTATTTTCTATAATATTTATAATACTCCGCCTTAGATGCCCATTATATATATATGAAATATGCCTTGTTAAAACCTTACTAGAAAAATCCAATGGGGAAAAAACCATAGTGAAGGAAAAAGAGTACATATTTCATATAATACATACTCCTTAAAAAAAAATACAATATATTTGCTTCCCCTCATGAAAATCACTTAATATCTCTGAGTCGCTGTATTCCAATGTTATGCACAAATTTTTTAAATGTTGTGGTTGGCAATGCCTTTGTACATAAGTCCGCCAGGTTATCATTTGAACAGTTTTATTTATTTATTTTTTTACAATGATGTCGTCATTTTCTTCAAGATCATGAATGTAGAAAAGCTTCAGTGAAATATGCTTTATTTTATCTTCTTTAATATATCCTCCTCTGATTTGGGCTATATAAGCTGTGTTGTCTTCGTATAATATTGTTAGGAGATTTTTATTAGAAGACAAGTCACACGTTTCACAAATGTGCTAAGTCATTGACCTTAGCCATACACATTTTCTAAAGGAAATCAAACATGAGGATTTCCATGAGCAGCAGAATGATTGTTCCAAATTTCAATCGTATTTGAACAAGAACAATTACAGTCGCGAAGTGGAAGCATACTGGTCATGCATACAACGAAATTACAGCATGCTTTATTATACGATCAAGGGAAAAGAACACAATATACCTTTGAAGACTTATCTTCAATCTCCCTTGATCACGAACGCTCGAACTCAGCGATCTCCAAGATCACGAACAATCGGCAACCACCACACGAACACCGCGAACTTAACGAACGGCCTCCAAATAACCTTGACTATGTCAAGTTGAGTACGACACCACCACAATGGCTACCTTGGTATTCTCAATGTGAGAATCTAGAAATGTGGGCTCTGTGTGGACTTGGTTATAGGACGAGATCGGAGGAAGAACAATTGTGTAAACGATTGAGCACGTGGGAGATGTAAAAGTCTATCATATAGACGATGCCCAATCGTTTAACAACGCTGTACGATTGTTTAGCAGAAGCGGCACGATCATTTAGCTAATCGGTCAACTGAGTGACTTATTGTATAGAAACACTCCACGATCGTCTAGTCTCTCTTCAGCTGTCGTTTAGCAAATCTAATTTCTTGATAGCCATCGTGAGTAATTGGAGAATGGAAACTCTTTCAACATGAACTTCTAAATTTAGAAAAATATTTTCCTTTTATCTCACGGTTACCATGAAATACCAATAACCTCCTACTCAATTGGTTATTAGAGAAAAAGAGATAATTATCCAACCATTAATATTATTATAAATATACATGATAACAACTTACCATACTATATTTATAATCTGTAGTTTTAATATTTCATCTCATTAAACATATAAACCATAGCTCTTTTTCTAATTCATGGTACTTAAATCTCATTTTCCTTAATCCTCCACTTGATGTATCTCATATACCACACTGATCATATCATATATAATCGAATTACCTCTTGTCAATTTGAACATTTAAAATCAACACCAAGAACTGATCTTCAACTTGAACCCATTGAGCTACCAAGGGGACCTTATGGACCTGTAGCTCGAAGCTCCAATGGTAGGTGAATAACTGACTAAACTCTTTAGTCATGGGATCCACCATCATTAACTGCCAGACACTCCACTAAAGACCGACAATTGAACTCTTCTTACTACAGATATATTATGTGTCCATATCAACTAATCGATAGTGTGATAACCCTTCACAGATCGCTCGTAAGTACAGTTCGGCCAATAATCGTTATGCTCATGTAATTACATCTAACTCCTTAAGTACCACTGATCCCTCTAATGAACATAAGTCATAGTCCTACTATAACTGAGTCATTTCTTCCAAAGAGAAGGTTTGGCCACTATGTTCAAGCCCTAGAATCAGCCTTAAGGGAGCAATCTATCTACTTACCCTTACTTCGAAAAAGGAGTGAATTCCATCTTGTGTAACTGAGTTCCTAACTCCCAAATCAGACAAGTCCCCAAAAAGAAAGACATGTTGAGTTGGAATTTGGCCACTCTCACCCATACTAATCAAAGGACCGCTTCAAAGGCAAGAGTTCCCCAAACACTCAGGATTGAGGTCATGTCACCTATGCTCATTTAGGTGAGATGTAAAGTCTCTAGTATCAACGCCGTTATATACAGAGATTAATCATCTCGTGGTCCAGTCTTATATAAACTCTTTGTATAGGACACCCCTGTTCGCATATCTACACAAGAATGGTCAGGATCTACCATCTGTAGTAGTTCACAATACTTACAAACCTCTACAAAGCGGGCCGTATCCGTAGTGTCACAAGGATACGGTATCCCTACTTAATCCTTATACTACAGACCTATTTAGGTTATCACTTAAGGCATGATCCATTTGTATATCTCATATACGTGTTTAAGTTTACATACGATAACCATGGCACTTTGTTTATTGGATATGAATAAATGCTACATAAAATAACTCTTATTTTATTCCTAACAATGTGTATATATTACAAACTACGAGACTCTCGGAGAATTAGGACACCAATCCCAATAAACTCCCACTTGTTCTAATTCCTTGGGAGACTAATGTACAATACAAGATAAAGACATGTACAATATACAATAAACTAGGGCATACCCCAGTATCATCACCCACTTGCGCTAGACAAGATGCCGGATGTCCTACAGCCCCAGACTCTCCGGGTGACCCTCGAACACTTTAGCCATGAGAGTCTTTGTAAAGGGATCAGCAACGTTGTGCTCCGATGCGATCTTTGTGATAATCACATCACCGCAATGCACAATCTCCCTGATCAAGTGGTATTTTCGCTCTATATGCTTGCCCCGACGATGACTCCAAGGTTTCTTTGAATTTGCCACAGCCTCGCTGTAATCACAATAAAGAGTGATTGGCAAATCCATATTTGGAACAACTTCCAAATCTGTAAGAAATTTCCTCAGCCAAACAGTCTTCTTAGCTGCTTCATAAGCGGCTACGTATACGAATTCCATAGTGGAGTCCGCGATGCATCCTTGCTTGATGCTTCGCCACACTACAACCCCTCTATAAAAAGTGAACACTGACCCCGATGTCGATTTGCGAGATCTCTATCAGTCTGAAAGTTAGAGTCTATGTATCCTGTAAGGATCAAATCCTTATCTCCATACACGAGCATGTAGTCCCTCGTTCTTCGAAGATACTTGAGGATCATCTTGACCGTCGTCCAATGATCAAATCCTGGATTGGATTGATACCAACTGATAATCCCTACTGCGTAGCAAATGTTGGGTCTGGTACAAAACATTGCATACATTAAGCTTCCAACAGCTGAAGGATAGAGAATCCATCTCATCTCCTCAACTTCTTGAGGTGTCTTAGGACATTGATCCCTTGACAAAATGATTCCATGCCTGAAGGGTAACAAACCCTTCTTGGAATCTTGCATCCTGTACCTGATCAACATTTGATCGATGTACGATGCTCGAGACAAGGCTAACCTTTTGTTTTTACAATCCCAAATAATCTGGATCCCTAGAACATATATTGCCTCACCCAAATCTTTCATTTGGAGCTGGGTAGCTAGCCATTTCTTAATGTCAGTCAGATACCTTACATCATTCCCAATAAGTAGGATATCATCCACATATAGTACTAGGAAAGCTACTGAGCTGTTAATGATCTTCTTGTAAACACAAGGCTCATAAACATTTTGATCAAAGCCAAACAACTTGATCGAAGTGTCAAATCTAATGTTCCATGAACATGACGCTTGTTTCAGCCCATAAATGGGCCTATTAAGCTTTCAAACTTTTTACTCTTGATCTGGAACTATGAACCCCTCTGGTTGAGCCATGTAGATGGCCTCCTCAAGATTACCATTAAGAAAGGTAGTCTTGACGTCCATTTTCCATATCTCATAATCATAAAATGTGGCTGTGGACAGGAGGATCCTGATAGACTTGAGCATGACTACAGGTGAGAAAGTTTCCTCATAGTTAACTCTCTCGACTTGGGTATAACCCTTTGCCACGAGTCGAGCCTTAAAGGTTTGCACCTTTCCATCTACACCTTTCTTTCGCTTATAGATCCACTTACACTCTATAGGTCTTACCCCATCGGGCGGATCCACAAGCTCCTAGACGTTATTGAAGTACATAGACTCCATCTCCTGGTTCATGGCTTTAATCCATTCAACCTTGTCAACATCCTCCATTGCTTTCTTAAAACACAATGGAACCTCGACCCCATCATTAGAAATGATGTTCTAGGCTTCAGTCAAACCCATGTAACGATCCGATGGGTTCATGACCCTCCCACTACGTCGAGGCAGTCTTAACTCTTGAGCTGGTTGACTAGACGTACCGACCTCAACAACTCTTGTTGATCTGTCAGTCTGTTCAATAACTCTTGTTGAATCCTCAGTAGTCTCAGTCTCACTAGAAATCTCACGTAAAATAAGCTTACTTCGTGGCTGATGATCCTATATGTGGTCTTCTTCCAAGAAGATAGCATTTGTAGAAACAAACACTTTGTTCTCACTCGGATCATAGAAATATCCACCCCTCGTTTCCCTAGGGTAGCTACAAAGAGGCAAACTTTCGAACACGGTTCCAACTTCTTCGAGTTAGCCATAAGCACATGTGTCAGACACCCTCAAATCCTGAAGTGGTGTAAACTACCTTTACGGCCTCTCCACAACTTAAAAGGTATTTTAGAAATACTTTTCGAGGGAACGTTGTTCAGAATATAGCATACAGTCTCCACTGCAAAACCCCAAAACGAATCTGGAAGATGAGAATAACTCATCATAGACCGAACCATGTTCAACAAGGTTCTGTTTCTCCTTTCTGATACACCATTCTGCTGAGGTGTACCTGAGGCCGAGAGTTGGGATGCAATGCCATGTTCTATCAAATAGTTCTGGAATTAGAGGTCCATATACTCTCTACCACGATCAGATCGTAGTGTTTTTATCTTCTTACCTAACAAGTATTCAACTTCAGCCTTATACTCCTTGAACTTATCAAGGGCTTCAGACTTACATTGCATTAGGTAGAGATACCCATACATTGAATAATCATCTATGAAAGAGATGAAATATTCATTCCCATCTCGAGCCCTAACACTCATCAGACCACAGAGGCCTGAATGTACAAGCTCCAAGGCTTTCTTGGCTCTGTAAACTTTTCCAGTAAAAGGTCGTTTGGTCATCTTTCCTTCGTGGCATGATTCACACACCGATAAGGAGTTTTCTTATAAACTCTTTAGAAGTCCACTTTTCACCAACTGCTCAATCCTATTGAGGTTGATGTGATCTAACCGTAGATGCCAAATATGGCTGTTTTCCTTAGGATAAACCTTTGGTCTTTTAGCTGTTGTTGCCGTATTGAACATTTCAATGTTAAACAAGGATTTTATGACTAACGCCTTAGTACATATAAGTTACTTTCCATCGAACCAAAACCAATCTCCATTCCATTCTTGAAAATAAACACTTTATTCTCAGAAAAGGAGACACTATAACTTTGTTCAATGAGACAAGAAATCGAGATTAAGTTCCTCTTAATATGAAGAACCACAAAAACATTATCTAGTGACAGATAACGTTCCTTATCTAAAAATAACTTCAGCCTACCTACAATAACAATTGAACCAACCTCACTAGTATCGACTCATAGAGCCATCTCTCCTTATGGCAATGTTTTCTAGGTACTAAATCCTTGGTAAGAGGAACTGACATGGTTTGTAGCACCCGAATCTAGGATGCAGGCAGAATCATCATTCTCTACCAAACACGTCTCCAAGACCAATAAATCAGATTTACTGTCTTTAGACATCTTCCTATTTGTGAGAGTAGTTGGGATCAACATCAGAACCTAAATAAGCTCCAAGTTCCATTTTAGAGAACATTTCTCTTCTATGAACCTCAACAGAGTCAACAATATTTACTTTCTCTACCTGAAGTTTAACTTGGGAACTGACACTACTAGTTTTGTCATCCATCCCTCTGTGCTCGAAAAGTAAGAACTGACGTTCAAAAAAAATCTTGCAACGAGTCCATGATATTTTGTGTAATGACCATGTTTTCAACTTTTTTGGCCAAAGCATCAGGTATGCTAGCCAAATTGTGAAGTCGGGCCAATGAATTAGCTACATCCATACCTCATATGCATTACGAACACTTCGCAGTGCATCAAGGGTGGGGACTTGAGGGAATTCCTCAATCATGACAAATTCAAGGTCGTTTGCCACGAAATACGTTTTACAAGACTCTTTCCATTGTATGTAATTGGACAAATTAAAGGCTTTACCCGGAAATACAAACAAGTTGTTGAAAATAAAAACACATTGACCTACGTTATGTTTTAAGCAAATACCCGTTGAAAAAATATACAACATCCAATAAGGTTTAGCAAAAATAACATGAACCCCGTGTGCATCTAGTTTTGCAATGACACTTCAAAGGTTTAGGACAAAAGCTGCGGAAGGGAGGTCAATTATCCCTCCACTGAATTGAGAAATTCTCAACCAGTCATTAATACCGGAACAACTCTTTCTTCTATAACGACTAGCCATCATTGATTTGGTTAAGAGATCATCAACTTACTCAACAATCTCCCATAAGTGTGACCCGAAATTTTAGGTCTTAAAGATCCACCCCAAGCAGCCAATCCGAAGGGAAAAAATCCGATTGGGGCAAAACCTAAAGTGACCCTATTCATTTTTGGAGTTCACTTTGATCTTGACCAACTGCACAAAACTCATCCGAATGGGGACGCTCCCAGGGCGCCACGAGGGAGTACAAAATGATCTCACGGTGCGAACCAATGACAGAGACCGTAGGACGTGTTGACACACACCCTTCACCCACTTAATATAAACACTCTCTCCGTCCACCTTGATATTGTCTCATGCAAACACCATCCGAAGGGGGATGCTCCTAGGGCACCACGAGGCCAAGCATGAATCTCACGGCGTGAACATTCAGAGAGAAACATGAGTGGATTCATTGACATATCAGATACATCTCTTTCTCCCACTGAGTATTTTATAACTTAGGGTTGAGTTTACTTAGAACAAACATGACTAAGAATTTTAACTAAATGACTGTTTAGGTTTGCCCAAGAGTAACTTTTACCTTGGTTAGTTGAACAACTTTTGATCATCATCTATTAAACTCTTTAACGGAGTCTTTGATCAACTATCGCATGCTTGCATAAAATCTATCTAATTCACCTTTCCAGGTAGGTTCCCAGGTAGGGGTGTTCCATTTTCACCAGCTTAAGTACCCCAGACTAGACAGAATCCACCTTAGACAAAAGGTCCCTTATAGATGGATTTAATACAATTTTAATCTTTTATGCCAATCAATTTAATCCTATTAAACCGATTAAAAAGATTAAAACTAGGTTTCTAATCCTATTAGAACCTTTGAACTTAAATCTATCTCAATCCAATTTTAAAAGCCTTTTAAAACATGAGTTCACCTAGGTCTGCATGCAACTCTTTCTTATCGATTTTAGTTCTAATTTCTATTATAACACTTACAATAGAAATAACTAAAACCAATCACAATGCAAAGAAAACACATACGAGACATTCATAACTTTTACAAATAGTTTAAGTGTCATGCTCCATGCATTGTTCATTCATTGCTACCTTTTTATATAACACTTATACAAATTAGCAATGAACCAATCAAAATATTCTTCCATACACCCTTATACTATAACGCTTATAATATAAAGATGATGCATGAATATGCTTACTACATGCACAAATATGACTCTTATATTTTCATGATGCATACGCATGCTTTCAAGTAATTTCTTCATGCCATATTATAACACTTATAATACATGATGCATGAATAATTGTACAACCTAAGGTGGGTTTCAAATCTATATGTCAAACACTTTGCCATATAAACTACATGCATCTTATGTATAATAAACAAATGTTGATGAATCGGGAAAAATTACCTCAGATCCTCAAAAAACTAGAAGCTAACTATTACATAACAAGGAGTCTCCGATTCAAACAGGCGAACCAGGTCTTGAACCGTCTGGTTGAAGCCCACGTCTCCACTGATCGTGTACCAAAACACTCCACAATCGTCTACACGAAAGAGTAAACGCTTTACTCAATCGTTTACCTACACTTCCAGAGCTAAACGATCATTTAGCAACGATCGTGTACCTTTTCCTATGCGATGAAGCATGAGGTATGCGATCGTGCAGTGCGCTCTTCAATGCAAGCCTTATACGATCGTCTAAACAACTAGGATGCGATGAAGCACGATCGTCTAAACGATGGCTGAGCGAGCGACTTCGTATCGTATACCGCGTGATCGTGTGGTCAGTAAGTATGCGATGAGCATGCTAACTACACGATTGTTTAGCGTGCGTGTTTTACTAAACGATGAGCATCAAATGCTCCCACTATGATCATCTACCTCCAGCGTCTACGCGATCGAACAAACAATGCTACATGATAGAGTAAAGGATTTACTCCATCGTTTAGTAAATACTACACGATCATATAGAAAAATCTACACGATCGTTTAGTTAAATCCCAATGTTCATTTACCTGAGGTTACACGACACGACTAACTCTTAGTCTTCTTCTTCACTGAGAATCGCATCTCCATGCTTCGAAACTTTATCACGAACGACTCTACTAACTCAAACTTCATCACGAATTATAGACTCGTCTGCATGTTAATTATGCCCAAAAATACAGAGGCCTTTACAAATTAACACTTTGTAATTGAAAGAAAGCTGTAAAAAGAAGCAATTATACCCTTAAATTTCATCAACAACATCCAAAAATGCATTTAACAATTAAACGCAATGCAGAAAACCCACCACGATTGTAAAAGAAGTTCAAAAAAGAAGTGAAATTTGGAATATCAGAACAACCTGGCTCTAATACCAATTGAAGTAAATAAACATGAGGATTTCCATGAACAACAGAATGATCGTTCCAAATTTCAATCGTATTTGAACAACAACAATTACAGTTACGAAACGGAAACATACTGGTCATGCATACAACGAAATTACAGCATGCTTTACTATACGATCAAGGGAAAAGAACACACATACCTTTGAAGACTCATCTTCAACCTCCTTTGATCACGAACGCTCGAACAGACTCCAATACTGTAGCACACGAATGCTCGAACTCAACGATCTCCAAGATCACGAACAATCGGCAACCACCACATGAACACCGCGAACTTAACGAATGACCTCCAAATAACCTTGACTATGTCGAGTTGAGTACGACAATACCACAATAGCTACCTTGGTATTCTCGGTGTGAGAATCTAGAAGGGTGGGCTCTGTGTGGACTTGGTTAGAGGATGAGATTGAAGGAAGAAGCACGTGGGAGATGTCAAAGTCTATTGTATAGACGATGCCCAATCGTTTAACAACGCTATGCGATCATTTAGCAGAAGTGACACGATCGTTTAGCTAATCGACCAGCTGAGTGATCTATCGTATAGAAACACTCCACGATCGTCTAGTCTCTCTTCAGCTGTCTTTTAGCAAATCTAATTGACTTGACAACCGCCGTGAGTAATCCGAGAATGGAAACTTTTTCAACATCAACTTCTAAATTTAGGAAAATATTTTTCCTTTTATCTCACGGTTACCATAAAACTACCAATAACCTCCCATTCAATTGGCTATTACAGAAAAAAAGATAATTATCCAATAATTAATATTATAAATATACATGATAACCAACTTACCGTACTATATTTATAACCTATAGTTTTAATATTTCATCTCATGAAACATATAAACCATAGCTCTTTTCAAATTCATGGTACTTAATGTAAATCTCATTTACATTAATCCTCCACTTGATGTATCTCATACACCACACCGATCATATCATATATAATCGAATTACCTCTTGTCAATTTGAACATTTCAAATCAACACCAAGAACTGATCCTCAACTTGAATCCATCGAGCTACCAAGGGGACCTTATGGGCCTGTAGCTTGAAGCTCCAATGGTACGTGAATAACTGACTAAACTCTTTAGTCACGGGATCCACCATCCGTTAAGTACCAGACACTTCAATAAAGACCGATAGTTGAACTCTCCTTACTACAAATATATTATGTGTCCAGATCAACCAATCAACAGTGCGATAACCCTTCACAGATCGCTCGTAAATACAGTTCGGCCAATAACCATTATGCTCATGTCGTTACATCTAACTTCTTAAGTACCACTGATCCCTCTAATGAACATAAGTCATAGTCTTATTATAACTGAGTTCTCTCTTCCAAAGAGAAGTTGTTGCCACTATGTTCAAGCCCTGGAATTTGCCCTTAAGGGAGGAATCTATCTATTTACCACTGCTTCGGGGAAGGAGTGGATTCCATTTATTGTAACTGAGTTCCCAGCTCCCAAATCAGACAAGTCCCCAAAAAGGTAGTCATGTTAGTTGGCAATCTGGCCACTCTGACTCATACTAATCAAAGGACCGCCCTCAAAAGCAGGAGTTCCCAAAACACTCAGGATTGAGGTCATGTCACCTATGGTCGTTTAGGTGAGATGTAAATCTCCAGTATCAACAACATTATATGTAGAGACGAATCATCTCATGGTCTGGTCTTATATAAACTCTTTGTATAGGACATCCTCGCTCGGATGTCTCCATATGAATGGTCAGGATCTTTTATATGTAGTAGTTTACAATACTTGCAAACCTCTACAAAGGGGGTTGTATCCGTAGTGTCACCAGGATAACGTATCCCATCTTAATCCTTATACTACAGAGCTATTTAGGTTATCACTTAAGGCATGATCCACTTGTATATCTTATATACATGCTTAAGTTTACATACGATAACCATGGAGCTTTGTTTATTGGATATGAGTAAATGCCAGATAAAATAACTCTTATTTTATTCATAACAATGTGTATAAATTACAAACTACGAGACTCCATGAGAATTAGGACACCAATCCCAAGATTTTCAACTAGCCACGTGAATTGCAAGAATTTCAGCATAATTTGAGGAATTGGCCGTTATGGTTACTTTCACCGATTGCCATGATATAGTAGTTCCTCTATATGTGAACAGATAACCTATTTGAGATCTAGCTTTGTGTGGATTTGATAAATATCCAAAATCTGCATAACCAACTAGATCAAAATTTGATTTATTTGAATAAAATAAACCCATATCAATCGTTCCTTGGAGATAACGAAGTATACGCTTTATTCCGTTCTAATATCTTTTTGTTGGAGAAGAACTATATCTTGCTAATAAATTTACTGAAAATTAAATACCTGCTCTTGTATTATTAGCAAGATACATAAGTGCACCAGTTGTATTAAGATATGGTACTTCAGGACCAAGAAATTCTTCATTATCTTCTCGATGTCAAAATATATCTTTCTTTATATCCAATGAACGGACTTCCATTGGAATATTTAATGGATGTGCTTTGTCCATATAAAATCCTTTCAAAATTTTTCCTGTATAAGTTGATTGATGAATAAATATTTCATCTACTAAATGCTCAATTTGCAAACCAAGGTAAAATTTTATGTTTCTGAGATCTTTCATCTCAAAATCTTTCTTAGGATATTTTATTACCTTTGAAAGTTCTTCAGGAGTTCCAATTATATTCATGTCATCAACATATACAGTTATAATAGCAAATCCTGATTGTGATTTCTTTATAAAAACACATGGATATATTGGATTATTTTGATATTCTTCTTTCAATAAATATCTACTCAAGCGATTGTACCACATCCGTTCTAATTGTTTCAATCCATATAGTGATCTTTGTAACTTTTTTTAATACCATTCCTAGGAATTTGATGTATATATTTTAGGTACCTTAAATCCTTCTGGGATTCTCATATAAATATCATTATCAAGAGATCTATATAAATATGTTGTGACTACATCCATAAGATGCATACCCAGACTTTCATACACAGTCAAGCCAAATAAATATCTTAATGTAATTGCATCCACCACCAGAGAATACGTCTCCTCAAAATCAATACCAGGTCTTTGTGAGAAACCTTGTGTAACTAGTCTTGCTTTATATCTCCTGACCACATTATTTTTATTTATTTTCCTCATAAATACCCGTTTTTATTCCACAAGTTGAACACCTTTTGGTGTTCAGACTATTGGTCTAAAAACCTGACATTTTGAAGGTGAATTTAATTCTGCATCGATTGATTTTTTCTACTTAAGCCAATCTTTTCTATGTTGACATTCTTTAACAGATTTTGGTTCAGGATCCTCATTTTCAGATATAATATCAAGAGCAATATTATACGCAAAAATGTTGTTAATAATTATATTAGTTCGATTCCATCTTTTTCTTGACTTGATATAGTTTACTGAAATCTCATTATTATCTTTAGGTATTTCACCTTCCTCACTAGTCATGTCGAGAATTTCTTCATGGGTATTTATATCCTCAAACCAAGTTTTTTTCACTATTATTTATTTTTTATTTTCGAGTATTTTTATCTTTAGAATCCATTGGTCTACCAGGCTTCTGGTGTGTTCCAGACTCATTAGTGACAGCTTGTTGTATTGGGATATCAATTTATTATGGAACATTTGCAGCTGGTATATGTGACTTAGTTACTTTCTTTGCATCTATAAGTGCATCTAGTAATTGATTTGCTATATTTTACAAATGAATTATTTTCTGAACTTCATGTTCACAATGATCTGTACGAGGATCTAAATGAAATAATAATGATACATTTCATGTAATTTCTTTTTTCAATTTCTTAATTCCTCCCTCCTAATGTTGGAAAATTTATCTCATTAATATGAAAATAAAAAAATTGTGCAGTAAATACATCACCCGTCAGGAGTTCAAGATATTTAATAATTGATGGGGAATCATATTCAACATATATTCCTAACGTCCTTTGAGGACCCATCTTAGTGCATTGTGGTGGAGCAATTGGAACATATAGTACACATCCAAAAATTCTCATATGGGAAATATTTGACTCATGACCATAAGCTAATTGTAACAACGAGTACTTATAATAAGCTACTGGCCTAATGCGTACAAGTGACGCTGCATACAAAATTGCATGTCCCCATACAAATGAAGGAAGCTTAGCTCTCACAAGTAATGGTCTTACAATTAATTGCAAACGTTTTATAAATGATTCTGCCAAACCATTTTGTATATGAACATGAGCTACAGGATGTTCAACACTTATCCCAATTGGCATACAATAATTATAAAAACTTGGGATGTAAGTTCATCAATATTATCAAGACGAATGGTCTTAATTGTATAATTAGGAAATTGTGCTCTTAACTTAATTATTTGAGCAAATAATCTTGCAAATACAAGATTTCAACTTGATATAAACACACGTGTGACCATCTACTGGATGCAACTAATACCATAAAATATCTAAATGGTCCACTTGATGGGTTAATAGGTCCACATATCACCATAAATTCATTCTAAAAATGCAGATGATTTAGTCCCCACTTTAGCTAGTGATGGTCTAATTATCAATTTTCCTTGATAGCAAGCATCACATGATAATTCATTAGATTGAAGAATTTTCTGGCTCTTCAATGGATTTCCATTTGAATTCTCAATAATTATCCTCATCGTTATAGATCCTGGAAGGCCCAATCGGTCATGCCAAATTGTAAATATGTCTGAATGCATGAACTTCAGATTCGTTGTTGCATATGTTTCAATTACTCGTATATGAGTATAATATAATCCAGAAGATAAAGCAAGCAAGCAACTCTTCCAATATATGTTTTTCATTTGAGACAGTGGATATAATATATAGATATTCCACATTATTCTTACTATCAGTCTCAATATGATAACCATTGCAATGTATATCTTTAAAACTTAGAAGATTTCTCTTTGATTGACTAGAGAACAATGTATTGTTAATTGTAAATTTTGTTCCTCTAGGCAAAATAATATTTGCTTTTCCAAAACCTTCGATCAGGTTGTAGAACTTGATATCGTATTGACTTTTGCTTTCAGCATTGTCAGTCTGGCAAAATATTTTTTACTTGTAAGTATTGTATGTGTAGTTGCACTGTCTGTCAGACATAGATCTTCTTTATACATTTTTTAGTCACTCAACATATGAAAATGATCCACGTTTCTTCATTAAAAGAAAATAATTACAATAAGAAAAACAACACTTAAAATATACAAAAGTTACTAAAAAAAATGAAGATAGATAAAAAAAATATATCAAGTCTAGATATTCTCAAAATCGAAAGAAACGTTTGATGTTCCATCAACTATGCCAATCTTCTCTTCAGAAGATTCATAAAAATCTATCACATCCAAATTTGTCATATGGGATGGGTCAAATATATCATTATCTTGGTATGCAAAATTTGCTTCCACATTTTTCCCTTTTTCCTTTAGGAAGGCTTGATAGAGGTCAACTAAGTGTTTTGACATACGACAAGTACATGACCAATGCCCAGTCATTCTGCATCGGAAGCATTTATTTTCAACACTCTTTGAACTCTTATCTTACGGAGCTTTTCCATTGTGATCATCATTTTGCATGGTTCTTTTGAAATTTGAATGATTAGAGCGACCACCACAAAAGTAATAATTATTTCTTCCTCTACCATGATTATGATCTCGACCATGACCACGGCCACGACCTCGATCTCGATTATTAATATCACAACATTCACTTCAAGGAATGATGTCGCTCCGGTTGATTGAGATTCATGATTTTGATGGAACATACAAGCATGCAGCAGAAGCAATCAAAATCAATAAACAATCCAATTATACTTAATTTGAGTTCTAAAAGCATGTATGGAAACATTTTTCATAGAAAAGAGTTTCAAAACTTTTACTTTTGAAGAATCCTCCAAATCCAAGCCGCTCTCCACGAATTTGACCTTCAAATCAATAGTAGAGACCACCAAGAGTGTCTTTTCTAGTATTCTCAGCCTTGGATTTGAGTGGTGGAACTCAGAATTTAAGTGAATTGTTAGAGGGATTGGAGAGGGTTTGAGTGCGAAAGAAAACTCCTACAGAATTTCCCCAATTCCAACCAACCTTTTCTTTTATTTGAGAAATTTTCAGCCTTTTTATGTAACCATTACATGCAAGCACTGAATATTTCAGCCATTGCCACTTCAAATGGCATTAGCAAGAAAAGCTAGGTGTTTTTGTTGAGATTAATCCTCCTAATCACTCAATATTGTGGATTATTCCACTATCACAATTGAAATTTCAATTTTATTGAAAAAATTAATCAAATATAAAATTCAATTTCTAAAATTGAATTTTGAAAAATTGAAATCAATTTGATTTTAATTAAATAAATAAATTTTGTTAATAATTTAATATCACATATTAAATTAATCAAACACCTAACTTTAAACATGAATCCAATTCATGTAATCAATATTTAAATCAACATTTAAATATTTTAACCTCTCCAATTTCATTTAATTTCAATAAAATAAAATTAATTATATCGAATATAATTATCCAAACCCTATTTTGAAATATAACATTTCTAATTTAAACACTAATTGCAATTTGAACGCTTCAAATTGAAACCCTAAATTAAATTTGAATATTTTAAATTGAAAACTTAATTTTGATTTTGAACATTTCAAAATCACCTAATTCACTAATCCAAGGTGTTAATATTTTACGAACTAGTAGAGGGACCTTATGGATCTATAGATCATGAGTTCCAACGATTTGAGATTAATTAGCTAAACTATTTAGATCGAATCAATCAATATTCATTAATTACTGAGGCACACCACTATGTTCGATAGTTGCACTCTCCTCACTATAGATATATTTCTATTCACTTGATTTAACCATAATCAGTAAGTCGACCCTTCACAGGTTGTTCGTAATAACGACTAGGTCAAGTGTTGTTTTACCCTTGAAATTACATCTTGTTCCTTAAGTTCCACTGATCCTCATATGAACAGTTGGTTTTGTGATCCAATCACTAAACTAGATCCCTCTCGGAACAATGAGAGGGTGGGGCCCCTTTGTTAAGACCTGGATTCAGTATTTAAGAGAACAACATTTCTCCTATCCCTAAATTGGGTAGGTGTGAATTTCGTTTTACATCCTATGTTCTCAGCTATCTACCCAGTCTTACGCCTGAAATAGGAGGCTTTTTGAGTCACCGCTATTGAGCCAACCTTCACTATGAAAATATAAGGATAATCTTGAATAAACAGAAGCTCATAGTTAACTCAGGATTAAGGTCGAGTTACCTAGGTCATCGATTTGAAACAGTAAGTCTTAAGCAGTATACAAGTTATAAAGTAAGAGTGACTTATTTCTTGGTCTGATCTTATGCAAACTCATTACATAGGACACCCCCACTTCTCATGTCTCCACATGAATAATTCAGGATCACATCATTTTGTACTATCTACAAAACAGGCTGCATCCAATAATGTTACCAGAATAAGACACCCAACCTTATTCATATATTATAGACCGCTTTGGCTATTTACTCGAACTTGATCCATCTTATGTCACTACATAAAGTTCAAATATTCATATAATAGCCATGAATCTTTAGTTTATTGGATTTAGTCTTTACATGTGCAATTTACATATTCAACAATAATTTTATTGAATAAACGTCAATAACGTCCTTATTGATAATAGAAAATGTTTAACATTACAAAATGCGAGTATTAGGACATAAAACCCAACAATCTTCCACTTGTACTAGAACTCCAGTGGATTTTACATATATACAAATATATATGCAATGTTCGGTAATGAGAGAATAAATACAAAAAATTAGGGCATCAGATACCCAGTATTTCTCCTTCGCAGTCCTAGTCCCACTAAATGACCCTCAAATTTTTGAGCCAAGAGGGCCTATGTAAATGGATTGTCAAGTTGTCTTCAGGGTAATTTACGTGACGATCACGTCTCCCCGGTGTACAATCTCCCTGATGGGATGGTACTTGCGCTCGACATGCTTCCCGCGCTTATGGCTTCTAGGTTCCTTTAAGTTTCCAACTGCTCCATTGTTATCACAATATAGAGTGATTAGAAGATCTATATTTGGAATTACTTCTAAATAAGTCAGGAACTTTCTGAGCCACACTACTTCTTTGGCTGCTTCACATGTAGCTACATACTCACCTTCCATGGTGGAGTTAGAAATACAACTTTTCTTTATACTCCTCCACACTTTAAGTCCTTTGTTCAGAGTGAATACTAGCCCTGAAGTAAATTTCCTAGAATCTATATCCATCTGAAAGTTAGAATCAATGTATCCAGTAAGGATCAGATCCTTAGCACTATACACGAGCATGTAGTCATTTTTTTCTTTGAAGATACTTGAGGATGTTTTTAACGACAGTCCAATGATCATATCTAGGATTAGATTGATATCTACTGACGATTCAACCTGCATAGCATATGTCGAGACGAGTACACAACATGGCATACATTAAACTCCGTACTGTTGATGCATATGGAATTCGTTTAATAACCTCACCTTTTTAAGGTGTCTTAGTGAAGGAAATCGGAAACGAGATTTCCATGAGCAGCGAAACAAGACTATTTCAAATTACAATCATGAATCAACAAATCATTTACAGTCGACTTCAAACAAACAGTTATGCGATTCATACATAAATTGCACCATGTAAAATACAAAGGAACAGAGAGTAAAACTCTATGCACATAGGCAGAAGCGTCTCCATGCTCCGTTGCAGAATCACTCGAACAATAGCGACCACGAACACTCGATCTACACGACCACAACACAGAAACGAACATTGAATGAAGCTTTGTGCTCATCCTCAATGATCTCCTCGATCACAAACTCCTCTGCAACACGAACGGACACTGTGCTCGTCCTCAGCGGCACGAACAGCCTCCACAGCACCACGAACGGCCACCAGAAAATCTCGACAATTTCGAGTTAAGTCTGACACCACCAACAAGGCGACCTTGGTATTCTCGGTGTGAGAATCCAGAGGGTGGGTTCTATTCAGACTTGATATGAGGCAGAGGAACGGAGGAAACAACCATCACGTACACAACTGGGCAAGTGGAGAAGGCGGAGATCTATCGTATAGGTCGATGCTCAATCGTTTAGATAAAGCTATGTGATCGTCTAGCAAAAGCTATGCGATCGTTTAGTTTATCATTTAGCTCGGTTTGTTGTGTACAGACTCTACACGATTGTTTACCTTGGGCCAGCGAGCGTCTAGCAAAGCTATGCGATCGTTTAGTAAACACTGCACGATCGTTTAGGTCGCTCGACTATCGTTTAGTAAATTTGTATTTACTTGACAACTTCCGTGAGTTTCTTTATCACAGAGAGAAAACTCAAAACATTTTCAAACTTTTATAAAAATGTTTTTTTCAAAATAGGAAACCACTTTCCTTTTAAACTCACGGTTACCATGATCCAATAACCACACATTACTTTGGTTATTTAA
Organism: Benincasa hispida; assembly: GCF_009727055.1. Lineage (NCBI taxonomy): Eukaryota > Viridiplantae > Streptophyta > Magnoliopsida > Cucurbitales > Cucurbitaceae > Benincasa > Benincasa hispida. The sequence goes on from NC_052359.1 coordinate 32,831,494, forward strand.
AAGAAAAAGTATTAATTATCCAATAATTAATATTATTATAAGCATAAATGATAACCATCTTATCATACTATATTTATAACCTATAGTTTTAATATTTCATCTCATGAAACATATAAACCATAGTTCTTTTTCTATTCTATGGTACTTAATGTAAATCTCATTTACATCAATCCTCCACTAGATGTATCTTATACATCAGACCGATTATATCATATATAATCAAAATATCTATTATCATTTGAACATTTTAAATCAACACCAAGAACTGATCCTCAAAAGAATCCAAGCTACCAAGGGGACCTCATGGACATGTAGCTCCGAAGCTCCAATAGTACATGAATAACTAATTAAACTCTTTAGTCACGGGATCCACCATCCATTAACTGCCAGACACTCTATTAAAGACCGACAACTGAACTCTTCTTACTACACATATATTATCTATTCATCTTAACCAATCAGTAGTGCGAGAACCCTTCACAGATCACTTGTAAGTACAGCTGGGCCAATAACTGTTATGCCTCTGTAGTTACATATATCTTCTTAAGTACCACTGATCCCTCTAATGAACATAAGTCATAGTCCCACTATGACTGAGTCTTCTCTTACAAAGAGAAGCTATGACCACTATGTTCAAGCCCCGGAATCAGCCCTTAAGGGAGCAATCTCTCTACTTATCCCTGCTTCGGGAAAGGAGTGAATTCCATCTTGTTGATTGAGTTTCCAGCTCCCAATCAGACAAGTCCCCAAAAAGGTAGGCATGTTGAGTTGTCAATCTGTCCACTTTCACCCATACTAATCAAACGATTGCCCTCAAAGTCAGGAGTTCACAAAACACTTAGGATGAGGTTATGTCATCTATGGTCGCTTAGGTGAGATGCAAGTCTCTAGTATCAATGGCGTTATATACAGAGTCTAGTCATCTCGTGGTCCAGGTCTTATACAAACTCTTTGTATAGGACACCCCCACTCCACGTCTCCATATGAATGGTCAGGATCTACCATCTGTAGTAGTTTACAACACTTACAAACCTCTACAAAGCGGGTTGTATCCATAGTGTCACCGGGATTAGGTATACTACCTTAATCCTTATACTGCAGACCGATTTAGCTTATCACTTAAGGCATGATCCACTTGTCTATCACATATACATGCTTAAATTCACATAAGATAACCAAGGAGCTTTATTTATTGGATATGAGTAAATGCCAGAATTAAATAACACTTATTTTATTCATTGAACAATGTGTATCTTTACAAAACAACAGGATTTCGGGAGAATTAGGACATCAATCCCAATATTAGGACACTGGTTCTTAGATAGTTGAATTCCAGGCTTGAAAGGCAACATACCTTTCTTGGAATCTTGCATTTTTATTGAGACAACATCTTGTCTATATAAGATGCTTGAGACAAGGCTATCATTCTCTTCTTGCTGTTTCAAACGATTTGGATCCCAAAAATATATTTTTCTTCCCCTAAATGCTTCATTTGGAGTTTTGTTGCAAGCCATCTCTTGATGTCAGCCAGAAATTTTACTTCATTTCCTATGAGTAGAATATCATCAACATACAAAACCAGAAAAACTAAGGTTTTGTTGACAATCTTCTTGTAAACACAAGTTTGTCAACTTTCTGTTCAAAGCTATAAGACTTGATCGCAGTATCAAATCTCAAATTCCAGGATCGAGACACTTATTTTAACCCATAAATGGATCTATTAAGCTTGCAAACCTTTTATTTTTTTACCCTGTTCAATAAACTCTTCTGGTTGAGACATATAGATACTCTCTTCAAGATAGCCATTTAAAAAAGCTATCTTGCATCCATCTGCCAGATTCATAATCATAAAAAGTGGCAATGAGTAAGAGTATCCTAATAGACTTGATCATGGCAACTAGAGAGAAGGTTTCTTCATAGTCTATCCCCTATCTTTGGGTAAACCCTTTTACCACGAGTTTAGCTTCTGTACGTTACTAGCTTGGTCTCGTTTTCTCTTGTAGATAAACTTACAACCAATGGGTTTTACCCTTTATGATTGATCTATAGGATCCCAGACTGAATTGAAGTCCATTTCAAGGTCCATGGCTTTTATCCACTGGTCCTTATCCATATCTTCCATTGCTTGTTTGAAAGTCAGTGGATCTTTTAATCCATCATCAAGTATGATGATCTGAGTTTCAGTTAAACCCATGTACCGGTCAGGCTGTTGCACATTCCTCCCACTATGTTGAGGCATTCTCATCTCCTGAGAAGGATGTGAAGTACTAGTTTCATCAGCAATTCTTGTTGAAGGACCTGCTCGATCAACAACTCTTGTTGATCTATCTGTAGTTTCTCTAGATATCTCATACTAGTATATAGCGAGGTTGATGATTTTTAATGTGGTCTTCCTCTAGTAATGTTGCATTTTTCGATACAAACACTTTATCTTCCTGAAGATCATAAAAGAAATCACCTTTTGTCTCTTTAGGATAGCCTATAAATAGGATACTTTTGAATGACATTCCAGCTTCTTGGGATTTTGCACCAACACATGTGTTGGACATCCCCGAATTCTGAAGTGACGTAAACTACCTTTGCATCCTCTCCATAAGTCATAAGGTGTTTCTGAAACACTTTTCGAGGGAACCATGTTCAATACATGCACCGCAGTCTCTTTTGCGTGACCCAAAAAAGAACTTGGCAATTGAGCATAACTCATCATAGAACGAACCATGTCCAATAGGGTTCTATTTCTCCTTTTTATTACACCATTTTGTTGAGGTGTGCCAGATGTTGTGAGTTGTGGCTAAATTCTGTGTTCTATCAAATAGTCCTAGAATATTAAGTCCATATACTCACTACCTAGACTAGATCGAAGTGTTTTAATCTTTTTACCTAATTGGTTCTCAACCTCTGCCTTATATTCCTTGAACTTTTCAAGTGTTTCAAACTTATGATACATTAGGTAAATGTAGCCATATATTGAATAATCATTGATGAAGCTGATGAAATATTCATGCCCTCTTATTGCTTTAACATTCATCGGACCACAAAGCTCTGAATGTACTAGCTCTAAGGGGTTCTTTGGCTCTAAGACCTTTTCCAGTAAAAGATCTTTTGGTCATGTTACCCTCAAGATAAGATTCACATGGAGGTAAGGAATTATCTTCTAACTGGTTTAGAAGTTCACTCTTAACCAACCTCTCAATCATATTGAGATTGATGTGACCTAGTCTTAAGTGCCAAAGATAGATATTTGGAGAAAATTTCCTTTTCTTATTATGAGTGTCAACTATTTTAAACATCTCTATGTTCAAAATAGCTTTTACCTCAATCGATTTTAACACGTATAAGTTATTTTCCAAATTTGCAGAACATATCTTAAGACTTTTCAAAATAATAAACACTTCATTATTTTCAAAAGAAACTTTGTAATTACGTTCAAGCAAACACGAGACAAAAATTAAATTCTTTTTCATAGAAGGAATATAATAAACATTTTGAAGTGAAATGTATCTATCTCTAATAAATAACTTCATATTTTACCACTGTTGCAGCTGAAACAACCTCCCCGATCTCTATCTTAAAGGATGCTTCGCCTTCTGTAAGCTGTCTCCAGGAACTAGTTTCCTAAGTGAAAGCACAAATATGATTAGCGGCACCTAAATCTATTATCCACGTCTTTTTATCATTTTCCACTAAGCATGTCTCAATGACAAGCAAATCATATTTACTTTGTCATCCCACTTTCACATCAATGAAGTTCAAAATATTTTTGACTTGAAGATGAGTTAGAGATAGAGAACATTCCTCTGTTAAAACAAATTTCAAATCATCGTCTGCTAGTATATTTGATTTCCATGTTGAATTACCGTTAATTAAACTAGAAGCGTGTAGTTTTGAAGAATTCGACATGCTGAAATTTTAAACAAATTCTAATTAGTAAATTGTTTTGAAACCCAATTCAATTTTAACAAAATTAATAATGTACCCAAATTTCATTATTTACTTGCAACGATACTATAGTGAGCCAGAATAACTAAGGGGCAGTTAAATACTCCTTCATTGAAGCAAGATATTCTTGACTAAATACTATCTCCATAATAACTTTTATTCATATAGTTATTTAGTTATCGTTTTCAGTCATGAACTTACTAACACTTAGTATTTCTGTAAGTGTAACCCTCCATTTTTAGACTTTAGAGGTCAGCCCAAACGATGCTACCGAATTGGAGAGTCAAGGTTGGGAATGGACTTAAGAAATCCTATCCATTTCTAGAGTTTGTATTGTTCCGAATCTTATGTTATAACCCTTCGAAGGGATGGCCGCGGTTAGCGACTAGCTAATGCCTCCTAAAAACGATAACAAACACAAATTAGGAATCTCACGATTCAAACTAATGGAAGAGACCACAGGACACGTTGACACATATCCTTCACCCACTTACTATGAACAACTTCCCCATTCACCATGCTATTGACTCATGCAAACACTTTCCGAATGGAGGTCACTCCCAGGGTGCACAAAGCCAAGCATGAATCTTACGGTGTGAACTCTTAGGGTCGTGAGAGCTAAGATCAATATATCATATATATTTAACCATACCATGAACTACTTCCCCTATTCACCTTGCTATTGACCCATGCAAACACTTTTCGAATGGAGGTCACTCCCAAGTTGACAAGAAGCCAAGCATGAATCTCACGGTGTGAACTCTTAGGGATGTGAGAGTTAGGAACAACATATTGTATATGTTATTAATCTCCCACTGATGTGTTCTAACATATCATATATATTATTCATCTCCCATTGAAGTGTTCTACTTGTTTGGGTATATTTAGGTTTATTCTGGCTAATTACACAACCTAAGTCTATGTGGTTTATCTAAGTATAACGTTTATAATTGGAATTTAACCTACGATGTCTTGGTGATAAACCAATTTTAACACCTTACACCGTTCACGCATGCTCATAAAATCGGTTAACAACACTCAATTAATTGGTCATAATCCCCAGGTACGAGGTGTTTCTTAGATCGTCAACTTAAGTACCCCCAGCCTTAGACAGGATTATATACCGGTTGAGTTTGTAACCATAGTTTTATAAGATAACAATCTATTTTAACTATTAAAACAAGTGGTTAACCTACATGAACATGCAACGTATCTTTGTTATGGATTTTAATGTCTAATCCAATTTTATAACAACTTATAAAATAAAAGACCTGCTTTGCATCCATAACATTCATCAAAGGCATTCAAACTTTAATATAATACTTATATTAAACTTTAGAAATCCTAAACATGCATACTATATATTATAACTATTTATAACATATATCCAATGCATGTAACATGCTTCCTATGGTGAGACTTTAAATCTACATGACATACATTATGTACATACATGTTTCAAATTAAATAAAACATACATCACATGCATAAAAATTTAAATAACACTAATATGATTCGACTTTGGCATTCTAAGCAAGCAAAATGGCTAAATTATTAAAAAAAAATTAAAAAACTGCTTCAACTTTAATCTGCACCGCTGAACCCGACCCGAATCGCCCGAACCGACTCTCCAAGACTCCAAAAGAGGCAGAATCGGACTAAAGGGGCTGAACCGAACCAGAAACCAGCAAAACCAGTGGAACCAGCTTCACCCGCGTGAACTGGCTCACGAACACGTGCCTTTCTTAGCTGGGCTGAACAACGTCACGACGTTGCATCCCAGTGTTGCAACGCCTTGGGCTCCCTGATGAATAGCATCGTGACGCTCTATGAACAACGTTGCGACGCTGTGAGGGTAGTAGCTGATCTTCCAATTTCTACAGCTTACCATGCTTGCTTTGATCTTCGATTACAACTTAGTTTCAACTCTATTGACTTCAATAAAATTATAGACTCTAGAGCACACATATAATCTCATCAAACAAGAGCCAATTACAAATTAAACTATTGAATCAAAGAGAAATCTAAGGCCAAAATTGATAAAACACCATATCAGTTAACCAAACATGCATCCATAGAAATTCACCCACCAAACTCAAATTAACGTGAATTAAGTGCTTAAATCATGCTCTGATACTAATTTATAGAACATACAAGCATGCAACGGAAGCAATCAAAATGAATAAATACTCTAATTACATTTAATTTGAGTTCTAAAAGCATACATGAAAACATTTTCATAGAAAAGGGTTTTAGAACTTTTACCTTTGAAGAATTCTCCAAATCCAAGCTGCTCTCTATGAATTTTGACCTTCAAATCAGCAGTAGACCACTAAGAGTGTCTTCTTTACTATTCTCATCCTTGGATTGAGTTGGAACTCAAAATTCAAGTGACTTATGAGAGGGATTGGAGAGGGTTTGAGTGTGAGAGAAAACTCCTGCAGAATTTCCCCAATTCCAGCAAGCCTTTTCCTTTATCTGAGAAATTTTCAGCCTTTTTATGTAACCATTACATGCAAACACTGAATATTTCAGCCATTGCCACTTCAAATGACATTAGTAAGAAAAGCTAGGTGTTGTTGTTGAGATTAATCCACTTAATCACTAAAAATTGTGGATTATTCCACTATCTCAATTTAAATTTCAATTTTATTGAAAAAATTAATCAAATATAAAATTCAATTTCTAAAATTAAATTTTGAAAAATTGAAATCAATTTGATTTTAATTAATTAAATTAATAATTTAATATCAAATATTAAATTAATCAAACACCTAACTTTAAACATGAATCCAATTCATGTAATCAATATTTAAATCAACATTAAAATATTTTAACATCTCCAATTTTGTTTAATTTTAAAAATATTAAACGTTAATTATATCGAAATAATTATCCAAACCCTAATTTGAAATAGAACATTTCTAATTCAAACCCTAATTGCAATTTGAACACTTTAAATCGAAACCCTAAATTCAATTTGAACACTTTAAATTGAAAACTTAATTTTGATTTTGAACATTTGAAAATCACTTAATTCACTAATCTTAGGTGCTAGTAGAGGGACCTTATGGATCTACAGACCATGAGCTCCAACGATTTGAGATTAAGTAGCTAAACTCCTTATATCGAATTAATCAATATTCGTTAACTACCGAGACACACCACTATAGCTCGATAGTTGCACTCTCCTCACTGTAGATATATTATTTCCCACTTAATTTAATCATAATCAGTAAGTCGACCCTTCACAAGTTGGTCGTAATAACGGTTGGGTCAAATGTTGTTCTACCCCAGAAATTACATCTTGTTTCTTAAGTTCCACTAATCCTCATATGAACATCTAATTTTGTGATCCAATCACTAAACCGAATCCTTCTCGACCTAATGAAAAGGTGAGGCCTCTTGTTCAAGACCTGGATTCAATACTTAAGAGAACAAAACCTTTCTCCTATCCCTAAATTAGGTAGGTGTGAATTTCGTCTTGCACCTTGTGTCCCCAGCTATTTATCCGGTCTTACCCCTGAAATGGGAGACTTATAGAGCCAACGCTATTGAGCCAACCTTCACCTATGCAAATCTAAGGATAATCTCGAATAAACATGTAAAAATCGAACTCTAATTACTTTAAGTAATGTGATGTCTTCTAATGAGCTAAATAATGCCATGTCTCAGGAAGGATAGAAGATGGAATGCATAATAAGCATATGAATGAGACCATGCCATCTAATGAGGAGTAGTGCTGAAGTAATATTGTGAGTGAAGTTACAAAGGGAAATTTGCTAAATCCTAGCCCTTCATCACCAATAGTGAGCCAGGTGGCACAAGAAGAGTTCATGCTAGATTTTGGGTGGTAATATAAGCAATAAGGTCGAATTCATTGGGTCGGTTTGGACAGACTACTTAGGCTATTTGTTTAATTTCAGTGGCATTCGAAAGCTCTATGTGTCTATTTTCTATGACTGGGTTGCTGAAAGGAAAACTCGCCGAAATAAAATCGGAGGGGCAAAATAAAGACGAAGGGTTTGTTTCTTGGGTGAATCTAGACCATCAGTGAAGGATTGAAGCTCCAGGATGAATTACGAAGCGTTTTGAGCTAAAAATTTGAGGTAATATTGTTAACTCAGTTATAAAAAACTTTGTAGAATGAAACTTTTTAATATGAGGCCTGGAAATCGAGTTAATAATTTTGAAAGTTGAACTAAAAATTGTTAAATAAGCAGGCAGCTGCTTGAATTGGGGCCAATGATGAAGTTTAGAATCTCTATATTAAACGACGAGGAATTTTGAGCTGAAATTTTAAAGTAATGTTACTACTCAATTCTAAACATGTTTGTAGAAGGAAGTTTCTTCAAAAGAGGGCTAGATTTTGAGTTATGAATTTTTGAAGTTGTAACAGAGGATATGGGCATAAGCAGACAGCTGCTTAGGAAGATTAAGTAGGCAACTCAAGAGCGAGAGAGAGCGAGAGCAAGAGGTCGATCTCGCTAGGGACAGAAATCTCACTGGTTTGCACTGTATCTCACCGGTTTTGCGCTAAATCTCGCTGGAAAGTGCCAAATCTCACTGGGAATGGTAAATCTCGCTCATAAGGATGATCTCGCTCATGTGGGTGATCTCACTCATGATGTATTTTCTCGCTAGTTATGCTGATTTTGTTGATAAAAGTTCCATTAGTAAATGAACTATTTGAGGTATTTTGCTAAGAATTCTAAGTAGTTTAACTGGGAATTATGTTCTTTCAGGAAAAGAAGAGCTAGGAGAGGCGTATAACCTGTTAAGAGGCCAACGAGCTGTGAGTGACTATGTGATGACTTACTGTTTTAATGATTTAGAAACTGTGATTTCTTGAAGATATTTCTCATGCTAAGTGTTGAATTGAAGTTCCAAGCAAGGTGTTTGTGAAACTGTTTCTCATGCTAAGTAAAGCATGTTTTCCATGGAATTGATATGATTTAAATATGTTATTTTGTCCAAATACTTTCAGCATGTTTAAGTAATTCCATTTTATGATGAACTAGTATGATGGATGAACTAGTATGATAATTTGAGTACTAAGCCTTAGTGTTCAAGTAAATGTTTATGACTAGTAAAGTAAATGTTTATGACTAGTTTTATTTAAAACGCAATACCAAAGAACATTTGAGAAGGTATCCACCCAACCAGATGCCGAAGGACATTTGAGAAGGTATCTGACCAACTTGGAACCGAAGGACATTCGAGAAGGTACCAGACCAACTTGATACCGAAGGACATTTGAGAATGTATCTTAGCAGCTCGATTTGAAGGACGTTTAAGAAGGTATCTGAGTAGAAGTACCTAAGGATACTGAAGGACAATGAGAAGGTATCCTAGTCAAGTACCTAAGGATATTGAAGGACAATGAGAAAGTATCCTAGTCAGGTACGTAAGGTACGATGGTACTCAGTTATAACCACGTGCACGTAGATAATACAACGTCGAGGGACTGAGCAAAAGGGGTTTTCCCCAACTAAGGTTGACATTGAGGGTTAGAACTAGTAGTTCACTCTCAACTAAGGATAAAGGCAATCGTATATTCTCCTAGACTAGAAGGATAGTTTGTAATTTCTAATGTTTATTAATGTTTATCAACGCATGATGTTTACTAATGTATGAGTTTTCCAAGTATGTTTCCATGTCTAACGCATGCTAGTGATTTTACATGCTAGTTCAATATGTTTTAAGCCAACTTATTTCACAAAGTATGAAACATGCGTTAGGGTTAAAGCTAAGGTTGAATGAAGCTTAACGTACTATGTTTTAAATACCTAAGGTTGCCAAAGTACATGCGGTTGTATTTCTAAGCATAATGAATAGGGATATTGAAGATAAGAAAGGTATCTGAATAAATGTACCTAAGGCGTTGACGGTACATAGCAATCTCCATGTGTATGTAGGTGGGTTTGAATCAGAGACCGAGGTATGGGTCTCTTGGCCGATAATAGACGTTAGGAGCTAGAGCAGTGTACTCTCGTTCTCAACTAGGGATTAATGATGATTATTGATGTTTAAGAGTTGTTATCAACGTTTATGTTTTATGGATGTTGCTTGAGATGCCATCGATATATTTAAAGAGATCGACGTAGGGATCTCTTCTAGCCATAGTTTAATGTGAATAGGTCGAGGTAGAGGTCTCATCTGGCCATGACTTGACGTTGGGAATTGGTGCAGTGAATGTTCATTCTCAACTAAGATTCAGGTTTCAGGTACAATGGTTTAAAAGGTTTTATGTACACGTTTGTTTGGTATATTTTAAGTTCCAGTAATATGTTTTCAAGCTTTCAGTTTAAGCATGAGATTTACGTTTTATCAAGTCACTCATTAGGCTTCTAGCTCACGTTTTCAAATGTTTTCTTTCAGGTAGCGATCAGTTCCCAAAAGACTATTCTACTGCTGTTCTGCCACTCAAAGAAATAGGTTGAAGGAAGCATAATTGAAGACCTATGTTAGTTAGTACACATGTGTTTGTCTAATGATTAGTATTCTTGATGGGGCTCACTAGATTGTTGTCCATATATGGACAGTGCTGCGAAACCCTGTAGTGTAAATGTGGTATGATTTGAGTTAATTTGTATGTATTCAGGGTTTGAGCAATATTTAACAGGTAAGATAGGTGGTAAATGCTAGCAAAAGGGTTGGTAACTGCTGCAGTCACCATTCCATCTAGGTTAGGAAGGTAATCTGGAGTAGGATATGACAAAACATGAGTTCATAGTTAGCTAAGGATTAAGGTTGAGTTACATAGGTCATCGATTTGAAACAGTTAGTCTTAAATAGTAAACAACGTTATAAAGTAAGAGTGACTTATTTCTTGGTCCGATCTTATGCAAACTTATTGCATAGGATACCACACTTCTCATGTCGCTACTTGAACGATTCAGGATTACATCGTTTGTACTATCTACAAAGCGGGTTGCATCCAAAAGTGTTACCAGAATAAGGCACCCTACCTTATTCATATACTATAGACCGTTTTGGCTATTTACTCGAACTTGATCCATCTTTATCTCACTACGTAAAGTTCAAGTATTCATATAATACCCATGGATTTTTAGTTTATTGGATTTAGTCTTTACAAGTGTAATTTATATATTCAACAACAGTTTTATTGAATAAGCGTCAATAACATCTTTATTGATAATAGAAAATGTTTAACATTACAAACTATGAGGATTGGTACATACAACCCAACAGATTTTTCATCAATAACTTGCTATTTTGTTCAGCCATGAGAAGACATGAAATTAATTTAGAATACTGTTTAAAATCTCTCTCTCGTTATTTCTATCGCAAAAGCATATTCGAGACATGAAATGTAGAAAATATCTTCTCTAACATATCAACATCAGTAATTTTATCTCCGCATAACAACAATTTCAAATTGATTTTAAATAATGGGGAGTTGTAATCACTCAGGTCCTGTTTGGGCCCAATAGTAGAGTGGGAGGGAGTGAGCTATAATATCCCATTCCTTGTTTGAGGCTCCAACTATTTTTAGTTGGAGCTCCAATTATATGATTAGATTATAACCCTAGAAGAAATGTTCCCAACTCCATGATTAACTGTTTGCATCTCCTCTATTCTCAATTGCATTCCTGTCTCCTTTATTGTCCGATCGTTTTCTCTCGATTTCTCTTCTTTCTTATCCGATCGAACACAATGCTCAGGCTTCGTTCTTCCTTCTCTTTACTTCTCTGGCTTCAGATCTGGTTTCGTTCTTCCTCCTCTTTAATTCTTCGACTTCAGATTTGGTTTTGGTGCCGTCTTCAGATCTGGTTTCACATTTTTTGCATGTTTTTCTTCAGATATGCTTCGTATTTCACATATCTATAAATCGTGTCTCTTACCTTTACCGCTCCAAACAATCTCTCTCTCGCCGCTCCAAAACTTTGATTCCATTTTCTACTTTGTTCGATCTTCTCACTTTATCGAAACAGGCCTTGGAGCTTGGTAGGGGGGAGGTCGAGATTTGGAGCTTGGTAGGGGGAGGTCGAAGGTAATCTTCTTTTTCCCTTTCCCAGTCGATGATAAGGTTTTTATTTTTTTAAAATTTTAGCTCAAAATTTTGTAAATCAGTGGACAAATTATTTCATGTTGATCATTTTGCTTCCAAATTATGCTCTAAATTTCATTTCATTTCTGCTATTTTGTTTCATGCTCTAACTGTCTCTGTTTGCAAATTATTTTTGCTATTACTGTCTTTGTTTGTTATTATTTGTCCACTGTCTATGTTACTACTGTCTCTGTCAAATATATATTATGTTCTTCATTATACCGATGAAGAAGAATGGATTTTGATTAGGTTATACGTTAGAATGAAGAAGAATGAATTTTGATTTTGATTAGAATGAAGAAGAATGGATTTTGACTAGAATGAAGAAGAATAGATTTGGATTTTTATAAAGAAGAATGGATTTCGATTAGGTTCTATCAAATATATGTTATGTTCTTTATTGCTATTATTGTCTTTGTCAAATATATGTTATGTTTTTCATTATACTGTTGAAGAAGAATAGATTTTTTATTAGGTTATTTTCACTGTGTTGTCTATGGTATTATTAATTATTGCTATAATTTGTTCATTTGAGTCTCTGTTTGTCCATTGCTTGTCCATTTTGTAACTTTTGACCTCTGTTTGACCATTGTTTATTGTATATTGACTGATAGTGGTTGATTGAAGGATCTCATATCAATGAGTTCCATGAGCGCGTTTGGATCGGTTCGATCTCACAGTGACCGAAATATAACATTATATATTCAACCCATATAGTTATGCATATAAACTTTTATTAACAGCATGCTGTGAACAACAAAATCATAAGGGAAAGAGTTCTATACCAGTTGAAGACTATCTTCAAACTTCAGAACTCCTATGCAGCGGAAACCCTCCAAGTAATCTACCAACGCTAGGCGGGAATGTCGACTGCAGCAACACGTTCAACGCGAACTCATGACTGCAACGTGGACGACACCACCACTGATGAGTCATGAGTGTTCTCAGAGTGAAAACCCAAAGGGTGGGCTTTGGTGAATTTGGTAGAGGAAGGAGGACACATGAATCGTGTAGGCAATAAGCAAGTGGGAGTCCAAACGACGCTATCGCATAGTAGAAGTGCTTATCGTGTAGAGGAACTACATGATCTTGTAGAGGAACTACACGATCGTGTAGGATTTACTGAATGATCATTTAGGAAAAGGTGTACGATCATTTAGTTAAATCGGTACATAATACGATCGTTTAGAGAAGCTATTAGATCGTGTAGGCAAGAGTGTGCGATCGTTTAACGCGAGGTGGACGATCGTTTAGGCGGAGAAGCGACTATCGTATAGGCTCTCAAGCGATTGTTTTCTTTCACCAACGTGCGTTTCATGAAATTTTTTGGGTGAATGACGGATTATCGATTGCATGACTCAAAAATGAAAACAATTTTCATTTTAACCCATCGGTTACCATAACCGACATTGCCCACTAACCCACGTCCAAATGTGATATTAGGATTAATTATCATATAATTAATCAATTAATTAATTAGTAAATATAATCATATTATACTTTTATCTTATAGTTTAATATCACATATCTACTATAGTATTTTCTCCTCTACTTGATATAAATCATATTTATATATAATTTCCTCGATAATAATGTATCTCATACATTTGCCACTTACATCATATATAATTAACCAAATTATTCAAATATAATATCGAACTTCCTCTTGTCAATTTGATCATTTCAAATTAACCCAAATACTGGTTCTCGACTTTATCCAAGCTACGTAGGGACCTAATGGACCTGTGGCTCGAAGCTCCAACGGTACGTGAATAGCTGACTAAACTCTTTAGCCACGAGATCCACCATTCGTTAATTGTCAGATATTCCACTAAATACCAACAGCTGAAATTTCTTACCACAGATATATTTTTGTGTCCATTGGATATAACCAATCATGTGTACGATGACCCTTCACAGATGCTCGTAAGTACAGCTGGGCCAAATTATCGTTTTGCCCCTGTAGTTATATCTCACTCCTTAAGTACCACTGATTCCTCTAATGAACAATAACAACATAGTCCAACTATGTGTGGACACCTCTCGGGCCAAGAGAAGGTGTGCGGCGCCACATCGTTCAAGCCCAGAATCACCCTTAAGGAAGCCATCTATCTACTTACCCCTACCTTGGGGAAGGAGTGAATTCATCTGTTGTAGGTTAGTTCCCAGCTCCCAAATCAGACGAATCCCCAAAATGGTTGGTTTGAATGGCCGACCTGGCCACTCGCACCCATACAAATAAAAGGACCGCCCTCAATGGCAGGAGTTCCTAACTCACTCATGATTGAGGTCATGTTATCTATGGTCATTCTAGTGAAGTGAAGTCTCTGTCATGAACGGTGTTTATAATAAGACGTTAACACTTCGTGGTCAGGTCTTATACAAACTCTTTGTATAGGACGCCTCCACTCGCATGTCCCCAACACAAATGATCAGGATCAGACCATCTGTGACAAGTCACAATACTTGTGACCATTCCACAAAGTGGGCCTCATCCATAGCATTACCAGGATAAGGTTTCCCTCCTTTATCCATATACTACAGACCATGCAGGAGATGGTTTTCAACTGCTTGGGTCAAAGAGTTCGCCCTGACCATTGGAGCTTCCAGCAATTGTTAGACGCATGATGGTTGACATGTGCCTAAAACTGCTTCCAGCTCATTCTATAGATAGCCTTTCTATCTTAGGGTCAATATTTGACTTTTAACGCATCGCCTATACTTCAAATATTGTTTGCAGCTTGGTCGCACAATCTACAATATGCCTAAGATTGAAAGGGTGCCTACGAAAACACAAAACATCACAAAACATTAGCTGCCAAGTCCCCGGCAACGGCGCCAAAAACTTGATGGAAGGAGATTTAGGGATGGGGTTGCGCACATGAAATCATGCATTAGACATTGCTTAAGCTATGCGTTTACGCCCATGCTTCAGAGGTCATTCGTTGGAATGAAAATGCATTAACCTAATATGCAATGACCATGCGTTCCTATCATAAGTTTTCTTACGCTCGCGCTAAGTATAATACAAACGCAAGTTTCTCCGGTAATGCGATGTCGAACATAGGGACTTGTCACTCAATAATGCTTGTGAAGCAATGCATTTGAGGCGATAAATAAAAATAAAAAGAAGAAGTTTAATGGATTTACACACTATTCCTACTCCTAACTAAACAGATTGAGCAATAGAAGACTTGCAATGAGAATAGGTAGATGCATAACAACCATTAACGCATAGTAATGTTTTTTTATCTTAAATCGCCCGAATAATCCCAGCTCGTCACACTAATGCATCGCACACCTCTCGGTGGTCAGCCGCATGACTATATCTAGTGCCTATCTCTAGAAACAATGCATACTTTGCTTTAGTGCGTTCCATCTCTTACCTTCTCAGGTAGTTAGACGCGGCTATTTAACTTATAGATAAGCATTGCAACATCCCATAGACAAGCATTGCTACAGCCTTTCACCCAGCAAAGAGGATTAACTTACTATACTCGCACAACGCACACCTTTCGGTGGGTTGCTACATGCGTCCTATCTCTAGGCTACATGATTAAGTATGCGATCGCCTTTGATAAATAAATGCTGAAGATAAACAATGATAGAGATAAAATTGATGAAGACGACGACAATGAAGGAATCAAGATTTTCATTGATTACAAAATGTTTTAATATCTTAAGCTAAAATGTAATACAATACAGAGGTTAGAAGATAAATGAAGGACTCTGCGTCAAGGCTGCAAGTGGAGCCATGGTTGAATGGTGTAGATGTCTCTCTCGTGCTCTATCTCTGGCGAAAGCTCTGGTCGTCACTCGGTTTGGTTCGTGGAGATGAAGAATTCTCACTGAAAATCTTACTCAAGCTCTCATCTGTGTTCGCAAACCTCGGATGCTTTGACATGAAGGTCGAAGGGGCTATTTATAGGGTTTAAACGCCGACAGCTATCATGATTGCGTTATGTCTCACTGCGGCCTTTGTCGCGGTATGGGCATTGTCACATCGTCTTATCTTGTTGATACTTCGAGCTTGATTCAGCTGAAGTATCAACGCGTTCTACCCATCTTGCGATCGTCCTTCTATTATGGTTGTCACTCCGTGGCCGCAATTTCCAATTGATCACCGCAACTTCCATGCGATGGATGCATTTAATCACCACAACTTCCATGCGATGGACGCATTCGATCACCACAACTTCTATGCGATGGACGCATTCGATCACTGCAACTTCCATGCGATGGACGCATGCGATCCAACTTTCAGCGCATGCATTTGTCTTTGCGATCGCTTGGCTTCAGTGCATGCGTTTGTCTGCATTTGCTTATTTCCAACGCATGCATTTGAATCCTGCGATAGCTATAAAAATAGACACTTTGGCCTAGAATAATGCATAATATTGGGGTCAGTGAGGATTTAGGTGGTAATCGATGCAAAACTCAATTTTTCGCAAATTCTAAGTATTATCACCGCATTTTCTACTTATTAGCCTTCATGATTCTAAATAAAAGACTTATAATAATTGGAATTTCTTCCAGTTATCAGTTAAGAGTAAAGACTGACCCTGATATGGACTTACGAGAGTCCTTATCAGTCTAAAAGTCTGAATCAGTGTATCCTGTAAGGATCAAATCCTTCGAACCATACACGAGCATGTAGTCCCTCGTTCTCCGATGATATATGAGGATGTTCTTCACTGCAGTCCAGTGACCCTGGCCGGGGTTAGACTGATACCTACTGACTATGCCCACAATGTAGCAAATGTTTGAACGAGTACAGAGCATCGCGTACATGAAACTGCCAACAATAGACGCATATGGGACCCGTCTCATCTCTTCAACCTCTTGAGGCGTCTTAGGACACCTGTCCTTAGAAAAAGTGATTCCATGCTTGAATGGTAGTAGGCCCCTATTGGACCCGTCTCATCTCTTCAATCTCTTCAATCTTGTCAATGTACGATGCCTGAGACAGTGCTAGCACTTTGTTCTTACGATCCTGAAAGATCTGAGCCTCTCCCAAATATTTCATTTGGAATTGGGTCGCCCGTTCCACAACTCCAAAGGTGTTCTGGAAACATTCTTGGAGGGAACACAGTTGAGTATGTACATCGCAGTCTCCACTGCGAAACCCCAAAACGAGTCCGGTAAGTAAGCGTAGCTCATCATCGAGTGAACCATGTCTAACAAGGTCCTATTTCTCCTCTCCGCTACACCATTCTGCTGAAGAACCAGTGCTGAGAGTTGGGAAACGATTCCATGTTGTATCAAATAGTCCTGGAATGCTGAGTCCAAAAACTCTCCACCTCGATCCGATCGAAGTGTTTTAATCCATCTATCTAATGTGTTTTGAAATTCAACCTTGAACTCTTTGAACTTTTCAAAGGATTCAGACTTCTGTTGCATAAGATAAACATACCCGTACCTAGAGTAATCATCAGTAAAACTGATAAAATACTCATAGCTACCTCAGGCTCGGACATGCATAGGACAACAAAGGTCAGAATGTACTAACTTAAGAGGCTCTTTGGCTCTATAACCTTTTCCAGTAAAAGGTCATTTAGTCATCTTACCCTCAAGGAAAGATTCGTACATAGGTAAAGAATTTTCTTCTATCTTATTTAGAAGTCCATTCTTCACTAATCTCTCAATCCTATTGAGATTGATGTGCTCTAAACGTTGATGCCAAAGCACATTTTCTTTTGGAGAAATTCGCCAACATTTTGATTGAGTTATTGTAGTTCTGAACATTTCAGTATTATGGAGGGAATTAATGGCTAACGGCCTTAGAACATATAACTTCGATTCTAGATTTTCTGTGCAAATAAAACACCATTTTTATGAATAAAAGCTTTATTCACATTAAAAGAGACAGTATATTTATATTGCAATAAACACTTTACATAAATGAGGTTCCTTTTTAGTTTAAGAACAATATATACATCATTTGAAACAAGAAACCTATTCTGTAAAGCTAACTGGAGTCCTCCCACTGTCACAGCTAAGACGACGTGCCCAGTGCCTACTCGCATCGTCATCTCACCAGCTTCTAGCTGTCGCCAAGATCTAATCCCTTGAAAAGAAGAACAGACATGATTAGTGGCGCCTGAATCAATTATC
The DNA here is from genome assembly GCF_009727055.1 of Benincasa hispida. Taxonomy (NCBI): domain Eukaryota; kingdom Viridiplantae; phylum Streptophyta; class Magnoliopsida; order Cucurbitales; family Cucurbitaceae; genus Benincasa; species Benincasa hispida. Next base: position 32,849,621 of record NC_052359.1, read on the forward strand.
CAGGAAAAATCATCATTCTCCACTAAACAAGTTTCAAGCACAAGTAAATCACATTTACCTTTATCCGCCTTGGTCTTAGCCTTGGCTGCTTTCTTCTTTTTAGATATCGAGGAAAGTTCCTCTTCCAGTGTCAATTTTTGTTGCAGTGGAAACACTTTCCCTTAACAACTTGTGGATGCCTCCTTAGGGTGACAGGCGGTGGGTTAGCAGGTGCCTTCCCTTTACCCTTACCACCCCTCTTCTTCTCCCCCTTTGCAATGTTAGAAGTAGAAGGTGTAGACTTCATTCTTGAGGTCGAACCTCTATGGAACGTCCTACAGGATGAAGCAACATTTGCCTCACCCTTCTGCCTCTCCTTACTTTTCAGTAAAGATTGGTATGTCTGCAACTCGTTGAGGAGAGTTGTAATGTTATACTTCACTTTGTTAAGAATCACATTGCTAACAAAGTGCAGGAAGCTCTCCGGCAAAGAATGCAGGATTATGCTAACCTGGCTGCCCTCATCGATGGTAGACCTATTCAACTCTGCCACATTAAAGTGGACCATCATGTTTAGCACATGTCACAAACAGAGGTGGCTTCTTGCATTTTGGAGTTGAATATGTATTTAAGACCCTCATGCATAAGCGGTTCAGACGGTTGTCCAAACATCCCCCGTAGGGACTCCATGATTTCACGCGCTGACGTTAGAAAGACTTGCCAAGATGTAGGCTCGGGCCTTCTTATTCGATCTTGTCCATCGCTCGTATACCTCCCAAACATTTCGAGCGGCATTCAGTGCTGAAATAGGAGGATAAGCCTCCGTGAGAGAGAACATGAGATCCTTGATGATTAAGATCATCATAATCATGTGTTTCCATGTTGCGAAATTATCGCCAGTAAGTTGTTTGGCGCTTAATGTAACGCATGTGATTAAGATATACTATGATTGATGTTCTATGCTCGAAATGATGTGATACTACCACTAGATATGGGTTAATGATGGGTGTTCACATAGTATGCCATGCGTTGTCACAAGTTTCCTTACGATAGAACCAAGTGTAATTCCATCGCAAGTTTCTTGGTGTGATTCGAGGTCGAACACGGGGACTGGTTTAGGTTATTGTGGTATGTTCATGATATATGCGACTAGGTTTTCAATCTTTAAAAATGTGTTTGTGCAGGTATATAAATTGCGATAAATTAAAGTAAAGCGGTAAAGATGCGATAATAAAATGAAATACAATAAACCTAAGCTAGATGATACAAGATACAAGCTTCATGTACAAGATGTTGGGGTCAAGGCTGGCTGTGAAAGGTGTTTGGCAGGTTAGATCTGAGATTCACCTCTCGGCCTTATCTCGTCTTCTTCTGGGATTTCTTCACTTAAGCACTCTGCTCAGCCTTTTCTCTCAACTGTTTTGCAGCATTTACCCCGTATGCCATAGTATACTTTTTCTCTGAAATAATTGGGGTATTTATAGGTGCAGGTCTTTGACTTCAGCCTTGTGGTCCCCACTTGATTGTCATGGTAATTCCGAAGATGGAGGGATATTATTCCTTTTGTTATTCAATCAGACCGTCCATTCCGCACAACCGTTAGTTGTACACGTGTCTCAATCCTCCGCTTTTGTGTTGCTCAACTGCATCTTTCGATCATGGATTCGCATGCGGTGTTGTTTTTATTACCGCATGCGGTTGAAACACAGTTCTGGATCGACTATCACATTGCGCCGTCATTGCGGTAATCATCTCTTCATTGTTGATTGACAGGCATAATGTGACAAAGATGCGTTGATCAGTTTCTCGTGAGCCTTGAGCGCAAGTGGTGACTTGGTCTCCTGTAAAATAGAGTAAAATTCGACTTGTCTTCCATTTTTATGGTGTTAGTGGGTGTAATTGCAAACATTTATAATTATTGTAATACTAGGCTAATTTTCATATAATCGACGCATATTTACTAACTTTTGGCCGCAATATCTAGATAAGGTGGCATAAATAACTTGTATTTCTACAAGTTATCACTTAACAAAGCTAACGTGGCTATTGCCATTTGAAAATGTTGTTGAAAATACGAACAAAACTTTAGTAGATTTTGCTAAACCACTTTTAAACCAATCAGTTTTGCAAAATAGTTTCAAGTACCCTAAGTTATAGACTTCTATTTTGGAATGATGTCCCAGTGAGACAGGACAAACGCCATCGATGGGGTGATCAGTTGCTTCTTTACTAGGATGAGACATTTTCAACCATTAGGCAGAACCAACTCTTGGAATTGAACCTAACAGCCACCATTTTTGGTCCAAAATCGTTAACTTTAACTATTCTGCGTAAGTGTAACCCCTCGCTTTCGGTGCCAGAGTCCCGCCCTAATGCACTTACCGTAGAGAAAAGGCAGATTAGGACAAGAGACTAAGTTACCTTAACCTCTTACAGGATATCAAATAAAGAAATGCGCAAAACTACCATCCTTTAGGGGGACACTTCCAGGGTGCCTCAAGGCGATGCGCAGTAACTTTATTCAACCTGACGAGGGAGACCGAGGGATATGCTGTCACACTTCCCACTCCCACTTACTATTAACACTCTCTCCATCCACCTTGATATTGATCTACCCAAACACCATCTGAGGAGACACGTTAAAGGTGCCACGAGGCCGAGGATAGATCTCGCGATGTGGACTATTTAGGAGAAACAAGAAAGGTTTAAATAAAGCATCTCATGCCCCAAGTACCTCCCACTGAATGTTCTACCTAAGGATTCATTAACCTAGACAATCCGGTTACTGATTTTAGTCTAAGTCGTCTTTTTAAACTCTACCATAAACAACGTTTGTCTATGAAATATGAACAAGTTTAAGTAGTCACATTTAAACACTTTAATGGACTGTCCTTAACTTGCATGCATGCATCAAATCTATCTAATTCACCTTTCCAAGTAAGTTCCCAGGTAGGGGTGTTACGTTTCCGTCAACTTAAATACCGCAACCTAGACAGAACCCGCCTTAGACAAAAGGTCCCTTATAGATAGATTTGCTACATTTAAACCTTTTATTAGCCAATTTAATCCTATTAAACTGATTAAAAGATTAAAGCATTAGGGATGCTAATCGTATTAGAACCATGATCTTAGGTTTATGTGATACAAGTTTTAAACACTTCAAAACCATGAATTAAATCTAGTGAGCATGCATGTCTTTCTTATTTTTTTTAGTTCTAATTTCTTTTTAACTTTTAAAAAGAATCAACTAAAAACATTATGCACAACTAGGCGTTTATAACATTTATAAACAAAAAAAACTATGTGTCATGCTTTGTGCAATGTCCGGTCATTACTATATATAACTTTTATATAATGCGTAACAACTAAGCAAACATGCTATCATACACCCTTATACTATAACAATTATAATATAAAGATGATGCATGTCAATGCTTTTTATGCATGCATAAATATAACTCTTATATTATATGATGCATGAGCATGCTCTTACATAATTAAATGTGCCTTCTCTAAATTATAACAATTACAATAAAGAGATGATGCATGATTATTGCATAACCTAAGGTGGGATTTACTATATGTGCATACCATATGACATATAAAGACATACATATCGCATGTAATAATCAAAGGATTAATGGACCGGGATGAGCCTTTACAAAAATCGGAATGAAAAAATCCTACCTATTACATTTTTCATTGAGCAAACCAGTTCACAGGCGAACCGGGTCTTGAACCGCCAGGAGGTCTTCATCATTTAGCAAACTCTGCAGGTAGACAATCGTTCAACGCACAATGGACAATAAAAGAATAAGTAAACGATCGCATAGACGACGACGAGGCTGCGAAGCCTAACCGTCCATGCGATCGTGTAGCGCGACGACAAGTAAACGATTTACCTTGCTATGCTAAGCGATTTAGTCAATTACTAAGCGATGAAGCTTGTTGACCTAAACGATCGTCTAGTGCGCGTGCTTTAAATGATATGCGAGCGTCTCATCGTCTACACGATGCGTGCAACCAGGTAAATGATTCACCTTTCGATACTAATTGATCGTTTAGTCAGTTACTAAGTGATGAAGCTTGCTGACCTAAACAATCGTCTAGCGTTCACACACATTAAACGATACTCAACAATCGCGTACCTGATCGTCAACCCAATACGACCAACTTTTGATCGCATTCCCTATTGTTTAACCAATGCGTTCATTAGCGATCACATACTTCTTCATCTTTACGAGGCGATCAATAGCCATCGCATAAAACATCTTCTGCACGCTGCGATCAACCCTAGATCGCCTTCTTCCTTGAAGAGCCACAACGCTTGCCCAGAACTTCAACGAACGACTTAAAACTTCAAATAAAATTTGAATACATACTTGATAACGATTATTAATGCCCAAAAACACAGGGGCCTTTACAAACAACCGCAAATGTAAAAGGATTTAAATCAAACCGAGGCTTTTCATCCCGAAAACATCCATTAATCCCGCACATCCACCGCAGATTTAACAATTAAACAGTGTAGAAATGCACCCACCATGAATGTATATGTCATTTTGTTGCAACAGATGAAATCGGAGTATCAGAACATGGCTCTGATACCAATTGAAGGATCTCATATCGATGAGTTCCATGAGTGCGTTCGGATCGCTCCGATCTCACCATGACCGAAATATACATTCAACACGTACAGTTATGCAAATGAAATCTAATGAACGACATGCTGTGAACAAAAAAATCATAAGGGAAAGAGTTCCATACCAGTTGAAGACTATCTTCAAACTTTAGAAATCCTACGCAGCGATAACCCTCCCAATGATCTACCAATGCCCAATTGGAACGTCGACTGTAGCACCATGATCAATGCGAACTCACGATCGCAACAGGGATGACACCACCACTAATGAGCCCCGGGTATTGTCGGAGTGAAAACCCAAATGGTGGGCTTTGGTGAATTTGGTAGAGGAAGGAGGACACACGAATCATGTAGGTGATAAGCAAGTGGGAGACCAAACGACACTATTGCATAGCAGACGTGCTTATTGTCTATAGGAACTACACGATCGTGTAGGATTTACTGAACGATCATTTAGGAAAAGGTATACGATCGTTTAGTTAAATCAGCACACTATACGATCGTTTAGAGAAGCTATCCGATTGTATAGGCAAGAGTGTGCGATCGTTTAGCACAAGGTGGACGGCCATTTAGGCGGAGAAGTGACTATCATATAGGCTCTCAAGCGATCTTTTTCTTTCACCAACGCACGCTTCACGAAATCTTTTGGGTGAATGACGGATTATCGATTGCACGACTCAAAAATGAAAACATTTTTCATTTTAACCCATCGGTTACCATAACCGACGTTGCCCACTAACCCACGTCCAAATCTACGCACAAACGGTACGTGAATAGCTGACTTAACTCTTTAACCAAACAATCCACCATTTGTTAACTGTCAGGCATTCCACAAAAAGACCAACAGCTGAACTTCTTCATCCATATAAACAATCTTGAGTACGATGACCCTTCACAGTTTTCTCCTCTACTTGATATAAATCATATTTATATCTAGTTTCCTCCATAAAAATGTATCTTATACATTTGCCAATTATACATATATATTAACCAGTCCAATTATATCATATATAATCGTATTCCTCTTTGTCAATTTGAACATTTCAAATTAACTCAAATACTGGTTCTCGACTTTATCCAAGCTACCAGAGACTAATGGACCTATGGCTCGAAGCTCCAACGGTACGTGAATAGCTGACTAAACTCTTTAACCACGAGATCCACCATCCGTTAACTGTCAGGCATTCACAAAAGACCAACAGCTGAACTCTTCATCCATCGGATATAACCAATCTTGAGTACGATGACCCTAACAGATGCTCGTAATACACGCTAAATTACCCGTTTTGCCCCGTAGTTACATTTCACTCCTAATCCAAAATGATCCTCTAATGAAACAAACAACATAGCCACAAATTAACCCCTCGTTGAACCAAAGAGAAGTGTTGGCCACACGCAACCCGAATATCCCTTAAGGAACGCCATCTATCCTACTTACCTCTACCTCGGAAGATGAATTCGTTTGTGTACTGATTCCAGCTCCCAAATCAGATGAATCCCAAAATGGTAAGTTGAATCGTGTACCTGGCCACTTTACTCATACAAATCAAAAAGACCGCCTTCAAATAGAAGTTTCAACTCAACTCAGATTGAGCAGTTACCTATGGTCATCCTAAGAATGAGTCTCTGTCATGACGGCGTAAAATAACGAGATGTTAACACTTTGGTTCAGTCTTAATACAAACTCTTTAAGA
>NC_052359.1:32855960-32888500 GCF_009727055.1 Benincasa hispida
CGTGATATTAGGATTAATTATCATATAATTAATCAATTAATTAATTAATTAATATATTTATGTCATATTTTATCCTATAGTTTGATTTCACATATCTATTATAGTATTTTCTCCTCTACTTGATATAAATCATATTTATATCTAATTTCCTTCATAAAAATGTATCTTATACATTTGCCAATTTATATCATATATAATTAACCAGTCCAATTATATCATATATAATCGAACTTTCTCTTGTCAATTTGAACATTTCAAATTAACTCAAATACTTGTTCTCGACTTTATCCAAGCTACCCAGAGGACCTAATGAACCTATGGCTCGAAGCTCCAACGGTACGTGAATAGCTGACTAAACTCTTTAACCACGAGATCCACCATTTGTTAACTGTCAGGCATTCCACAAAAGACCAACAGCTGAACCTTCTATCCATCGGATATAACAACAATCTTGAGTACGATGACCCTTCACAGTTTCTCCTCTACTTGATATAAATCATATTTATATCTAGTTTCCTCCATAAAAATGTATCTTTACATTTGCCAATTATATCATATTAATTAACCAGTCCAATTATATCATATATATTCGAACTTCCTCTTGTCAATTTGAACATTTCAAATTAACTCAAATACTGGTTCTCGACTTTATCCAAGCTACCCAGAGGACTTAATGGACCTATGGCTCGAAGCTCAACGGTACGTGAATAGCTGACTAAACTCTTTAACCACGAGATCCAACATCCGTTAACTGTCAGGCATTCCACAAAAGACCCAACAGCTGAACTCTTCTATCCATCGGATTATACTCTTCTCCCCCGCTCGCATGTCCCCAACACGAATGATCAGGATCAGACTATCTGTGACAAGTCACAACATTTGTAACCATTCCACAAAGCGGGCCGCATCCGTAGCGTTACCAGGATAAGGTTTCCCTCCTTTATCCATACACTACAGACCATTTTGGTTATCACTCAAGACATAATCTACTTGTATGTCACTACATACATGCTAGAGTCACATACAGATAACCAGGGATTTTATGTTTATTGGTTTGTAGTAAAGGAAATAAAACAAGTAAATGAGCAAAAAACAAGATGTGAAGTAACTATCATATATTAACAACACAAGCGTTCGTATAAGCTGTTTACAAACTACATGACACGAGATTTTAGGGCATTTATCCCAACAATCTCCCACTTATCTTAAAGCAAAGTGGGGTGTACAAAATGCAAATGGTATGCCTTCTTCCTCCTTATCCAACATATTTTTATTCCGGTTGTTGACTAGTTACTAATGTTCTTTATTGTAACTTGTTTTAGGGTTGGTCTTATACGAATCAGCCAGATCAAACACCATTTACCAACTTTCTCTTGCTAAGGTGTTTACCAGCACTTAACACTGTTTGTTTCATATTTATAGTTGTAAAAATATTTTTTTCTATATTTGGATGATTCACTGTAATAATATCATGTCCTAATATTGGTTGCTATATTTTGATGATTGAATATATGTTGCTATATTTGGATGATTGAATATTTGTTGCTATATGTTGGAAACCAGTATTAAGTGCTGTTAACATGATTGGATATATTTAGATGATTGAATATATGTTAAAAAGTGTTTCTTTAGAAAGGGTAAAAACCATAATTGAGAAATTAAGAGGAAACAAGCATAAGTTTCAAAAATAGAAATTTAAAAAACAAAACAGTTATCAAACAAGGTCTAAAATTTTTCAACTTTAAATATAATAGGTTCTTGACCTATTCAACATTTTTTCTTAAAATTTACGTATCTATTGAACATAAAATTGAAATTTTACTATTTCATTAAACATAAAATTCAATTTATATATAATAGATAGAAACAAAAAAAATGAATATTATATATTTATATATAGAATCTATTAGATACAAATTTAAAAGTTTAGGTACCTAATAGACGCAATTTAGAGCTTAGAAACTTACTAGATACAAAGTTAAAAATTGGTAAATCTATTAAACATTTTAAAGAGATAAGAACTAATCAAACAAAAATGTAAAAGTTGAGGGACTAAGTTGACAATTTATAACATGCATATTTGAATCTACATAATGAGCAAAATTTGGTTGGCAGCAATAAATTTTTATCTTATTTTACTTGAGATATTAATGTTTCTATAGATGATTTATTGGTAATTATTTACAAAATATTATTAATCTTTACAAATCAGTCCATCATTATACCTTTTTTATGATTGGATATTAAAAAAAGTAATATAAAAAGTGTTGTTTTCTAAGTGCTGTTAACATGAAAAAAAATTAACAGTCTTGTTAACGTGGAAAAATGATTTTTATTTTTAGAATTTGACTAAGTTTACTTAATAAAATAATACTTTTTAAAAAAATTAATATAAAAAGTGTTGTTTTTTAAGTGATGTTAACATTAAAAAAAAAGTGTTAAGATGACAAAGAAATATTTTTGGAATTTGACTAAACAACCGGTATTGTAATTATTTTATGATCCAAAATTTTTCTTTCAGGACCAGATCCAATTTTTTGAGTACATAATGGACCCAACAAAACTAGTTACGATATTAACAGCATTTACAGCTTCACACTTTAGTTACTTTTAACACTAGAGTTATCACTAAATGACCGTAGGAGAATAGAAAACACATCACACGACAATAGACATCATATTAGACAATTAACATACTTTTGACTCAGTCCAATTTATGTTGTCGTCAAAATACAAGAATTGATAGAAGATGTTTGCCATTTTATGTCATTTACTTAAGACAACTGGCAGATTAGTTAGTACTGAAGTTTTAGATGTGGAGGAGATGGTTTCCATGTTCTTACATATTTTAACCCACGACGTTAAGAACCAGATAGTTCAAAGAGAATTTGTACAATCTGGTAAGATTGTTTTTAGGCATTTCAACACCGTTTTATTAGCAGTGTTACGATTACACGACGTTTGTTAAAAAACTTTTGCCGGTCTCAAACTTGTGTACAGATCAACGATGAAAATGGTTTGAGGTATAGTTCAACTACAACAAAATTAATTCGACGTGTCTCATTTCTTAGCTGAACGTATGTGCATGAATATTTATTACTTTGTTGGAACGCAGAATTGTCTGGGTGCATTGGATGGCACGTACATCAAGGTAAATGTTAGTGCAACTGATCGCCCAAGGTATAGGACGATGAAGGGTGAAATTGCAACAAATGTAATCGGTGTGTGTGATACAAATGACGACTTTGCGTTCGTCTTATCAGGGTGGGAAGGATCCGCAGCGGATTCTCGAGTTCTTAGAGATGCAATATCACAACCTAACAGACTGAAGGTTCCGAAAGGTAACTAGCTACACATACCATCTCTCCCTACTCATTGTATTTCTAATATAAGGTTTGAAATGATTGGACGTTCAACGGGGTATTATTATCTATGTGATGTCGGGTACCCAAATGCGGAGGATTTTTTTGGCTCCATATAGAGGCGAAAGATATCATCTTTCAGACTGGAGTGGAGGAGGTAATGCACCAACAACTCCACTAGAATTTTTTTAACATGAAGTATTCTTCTGCACAGAATGTCATCGAGAGAACGTTCGGGTTGTTGAAGGGTAGATGGGCAATCTTGCAAGGAAAATCATACTACCTAGTGCAAATCTAATGTCGAACCATCATGGCATGTTGCCTTCTGCACAATCTTATCAATAAGGAGATGACTAACACTGAACTGACCGAGGATTTGGATGAGGTGGATTCAAGCTTTGCTAAAATTAGGGGGGATGAGATAAATTATATTGAGAGTTCAAATGAAGAGATGAACTGACGCAATAGATGTTTACTGGATGGGAGTTGCGTAGCGTGTAGTGCCTTTATACTTCTTGTTTATTATTGTGAAATGATTTCATCCAGAACTCTCTCATTATGTTTACTATATTTTGTGCTTAACTTTGTTTAATTGTATTAAAATATGTACGTGTATACACTAGAATGTCAAGTTCCTTAAGAGCCCCAAAGCACACTTGGACTAAAGAGGAAGAAGTGAAGCTGGTCGAGTGCTTGGTAGTGTTGGTTGCATCTGGTGGATGGAGATCAGACAATGGGACGTTTCTTAAGGAACTCTTATACAAGAATACCTATGAGCGGAAGTGGATCTTTCCAATTCATTGGGAAAGAATTTCCACATATACATTCACACATACAAATATGCATTAACAACACTAAATTACTGACATGCTTAAAGGATAAATGACAAGAGAATGAGTAAACATAACAGTTGAAGAATTACTTCTCGGAGAGACTCACTCTCTCCATGAACGAACTCATCTTGCTCTCACTAGACTAGTAAGCAATCATTCAGCACCACTCCGATCGTCTACCACGAACGGCTTCGCATGAACAACAGGAGATGGGGATGACACCACCACTCGGAGCCCTTAGTATTCTCGGAGTGAGAATCCAAAGTGTGGGCTTTGTTCGGATTTGGCAGAGGTGAGGATGAAAGACTATCATGTACAAAAATCAAGCAACTGGGAGAAGAGCACGACTATCGTATAGTCAGGGTGCTTGATCGTTTAGGCGAGTTACACAATCGTGTAGGAAAAGTAAAGTGATTGTCTATACGATCGTTTAGTAAGGCGGCTACTAAGCGATTGTTTAGAGAATGGTAAGCGATCGTTTAAGAAAGCGCGCGCGGGTGAATGTGGTCATTTAGTAATTTGGCGCTATCGTATAGGCTCTGAAAAAACTAAGCGATGAAATGCCAATCACACCGTGAGCAATTATGCATATCTTTTGCAAAATGAAACTAATTTTCATTTTATTCTTCAGTTACGAAAACTGAACTGAACTTCCCACTAACGCATGAATTCGGAGAAAACGTCGAGCCATTATCTCATAATTGTCCAATTAATAAAATAATAAATATAATCATATTATATTCATAACCTATAGTTTGATATCATATATCAACCATAGTGTTTTCTCCTCTACTTGATATAAATCATATTTATTCAATTTCCTCCAAATTAGTGTATCTCATACATTTAGTCAATCATATCATATATAATTAACCAGTTCAATTATATCATATATATCAAACTCCCTCTTGTCAATTTGAACATTTCAAACTGACCCAAAAACTGATTCTCAACTTGTATCCAAGCTACCAAGGGGACCTTATGGACTTGTGACCCGAAGCTCCAACGGTACATGAATAGCTGACTAAACTCTTTAGTCACGAGACCCACCATCCGTTAACTGTCAGGCATTCCAATAAAGACTGACATCTGAACTTTTCTTACCACAGATATATTTCTATGTCCATCGAATATAACCAATCATGAGTACGATAAGCCTTCACAGATGCTCGTAAGTACAGCTGAGCCAATTTATCATTTTGCCCCTATAGTTACATCACTTTCCTTAAGTACCACTGAACCCTCTAATGAATAATACAACATAGTCCTACTATCTGTGAACACCTCTCGGACCATGAGAAGGTGTATGGCGCCACATCGTTCAAGCCTTGGGATCAACCCTTAAGGGAGCTATCTATCTACTTACCCTTGCTTTGGGGAAGCAGTGAATTCCATCTTGTGTAGCTGAGATTCTAGCTCCCAAATCAGACAAATCCCCAAAGTGGTAGGTTTGAGTCGGCTGCCTGGCCACTTGCACCTATGCAAAACAAAGGACCGCCCTCAATGGTAGAAGTTCCCAATTCCTTGAGGATTGAGGTCATGTTACCTATGGCCATCCTAGTGAAGTGAAGTCTCTGTCATGAACGGTGTTATATAACGAGACGTTAACACTTCGTGGTCAGGTCTTATACAAACTCTTTGTATAGGACGCCCCTGCTCGTATGTCCCCAACACGAATGATCAGGATCTGACCATCCGTGGCAAGTTACGACACTTGTAACCCTGTCTCTTATACACATCTAGATGTGTATAAGAGACAGCAATGGCAGAAGTTCCCAACTCACTCAGGATTGAGGTCATGTTACCTATGGTCATCCTAGTGAAGTGAAGTCTCTGTCATGAACGGTGTTATATAACGAGACGTTAACACTTCGTGGTCAGGTCTTATACAAACTCTTTGTATAGGACGCCCCTGCTCGAATGTCCCCAACACGAATGATCATGATCAGACCATCTGTGACAAGTCACAACACTTGTGACCATTCCACAAAGCGGGCCGCATCCGTAGCATTACCAGGATAAGGTTTCCCTCCTATATCCATATACTACAGACCATTTTGGTTATCACTTACGACATGATCTGTCTCTTATACACATCTAGATGTGTATAAGAGACAGGCCTAGACATATCTGGAACAACTTCCAGCTCTGTCAGGAACTTCCTAAGCCGGACGACCTTCTTAGCAGCTAGTACTCCGCCTCCATAGTGGAGTCGGTGATACACCCCTGCTTAGTGCTTCGCCACACTACAGCTCCTCCGTTAAGAGTAAAAATTGACCCTGAAGTGGACTTGCAAGAGTCCTTATTAGTCTGAAAGTTAGAATCTGTGTATCTAGTAACGATCAAATCCCTAGATCCATACACGAGCATGTAGTCCCTCATTCTTTGAAGATACTTGAGGATTTTCTTCACTGCGGTCCAGTGACCCTAGCCTGCGTTAGACTAATACCTACTGACTATTCCCACAACATAGCAGATGTCTGGTCTAGTATATAGCATCGCGTACATCAAATTGCCAACGGAAGATGCATATGGGACTTGTCTCGTCTCCTCAACCTCTTGAGGTGTCTTAGGACGTATATCCTTAGACTAAGTTACTCGATGCCGGAACGATAGTAGGCCCCTTTTGGAGTCCTGCATTGAGTACTTAAGCAACATCTTGTCAATATACGATGCTTAAGATAGTGCTAGTACTTTGTTCTTACGATCCCAAAAGATCTATATACCTAGAACAAACTGAGCCTCTCCCAAATATTTCATTTGGAATTGAACCGCTAGCTAGTTCTTAACTGCAGTCAGTAGACCTACATCATTCCAATCAGTAGGATATCGTCTACGTACAAGACCAAGAAAACTACTGAACCATTGATGATCTTCTTGTAGACACAAAGTTCATCAACGTTTTGGTCAAAGCCATACGATTTGATTGCAGTATCAAACCGAATGTTCCAAGATCGAGATGCCTGTTTCAGAATATAAATGGACTGATTCACTTTGCAAACTTTTTGCTCTTGACCTTGGGCAATGAATCCCTCGAGTTGCACCATGTAAATGGTCTCCTCAAGTTTATCAAGAATACACAAGAAAAACACTTCGGATTGTTGATTCATCGCCTCTTAACGTCCATTTGGTAGATCTTATAATTATAATAAGTTGCAATGGACAAGAGGATGTAGATCAACTTTAACATGGCAATAGTGAGAAAGTCTCCTCATAGTCAACTCCCTTTACCTGGGTATAACCCTTTGCCACAAGTCGAGCCTTAAAAGTTTGCACCTTCCCATCAGCACCCTGTTTGCGCTTGTAGATCCATTTACAACCTATAGGTCTTACCCCATCATGCTGATCTACAAGATCCCATACTGAGTTGAAGTACATCGACTCCATCTTGAGATCCATGGCTTTGACCCATTCATCCTGGTCTATATCCTCCATTGCCTTCTAATAAGACAACGGATCCTCAACGTCGCCATTTGCTACCATAGCAAGGATTTTCGTGAAACCCAGATAGCGAACGGGTGGGTTCGCAACCCTTCCACTGCGTCAAAGTTCCCTTAACTCTTGAGATGGAACTGACATACTAGATGAACGATCATCAACAACTCTTGCTAATGAAATAGACCCTTCAACAACTCGTGTTGAAGTTTTAGTAGTTTCATTGGAAAGCTCACGTATCACGACTTTACTACGTGGGCTGTACTCTCTGATATGATCCTCTTTTAGAAAAGTAGCGTTCGTGGAAAAAAACACCCTATTTTCCGACGGATCATAAAAATAACCCCCTCGTGTACCTTTGGGGTAGCCTACAAAGAGGCATAACCTCGACCGTGCTTTCAACTTCTTGGGATTTGCCTCAAGCACATGTGCCGAGCAACCCCAAATAAAAAGTGACGTAAACTAGCTTTACGCCCGTTCCAAAACTCCAGAGGTGTTCTTGCAACACTCTTGGAAGGAACACAGTTGTACATGTATATCGCAGTCTCCACTGCAAAACCCCAAAACGAGTCCAGTAAGGAAGCGTAACTCATCATCAAACGAACCATGTCCAACAAGGTTATGTTTCTCCTCTCCACTACACCATTCTGCTGAGGTGTACCAGTGCTGAGAGTTGGAAAATGATTCCATGTTCTATCAAATGGTCCTGGAATCCAGAATCCAAAAACTCTCCACCTCGATCTAATCGAAGTGTTTTAATCCATCTATCCAATGCGTTTTCAACTTCAGCCTTGAACTCTTTGAACTTTTCAAAGGATTTAGACTTTCGTTGCATCAGATAAACATACCCACACCTAGAGTAATCATCAGTAAAACTGTTAAAATACTCATAGCCACCTCGAGCTCGCACATTCATGGGACCACAAAGGACAAAATGTTCTAACTCAAAAGGCTCTTTGGCTCGATAACCTTTTCCAGTAAAAGGTCTTTTAGTCATCTTACCCTTAAAGCAAGATTCGCACACCGGTAAAGAATTTTCTTCTAACTCATTTAGAAGGCCATTCTTCACCAATCTCTCAATCCTATTGAGATTGATGTGCCCTAATCGAAAGTGCCAAAGTTAGGCATTTTCTTTTGGAGAAGTTCGTTGACGTTTAGATTAAATTACGACAGATTTAAACAACTTTGTATTATGAAGTGAACTTAAGGCTCACGGTCTTAGCACATATAAGTTGTTTCCCAGTTTAGCTGTACAAATTTCAACACCATCCTTATAAATAAACACTTTATCCACATTAAAAGAAAGCGTATATTTAGTATTGTAACAAACACATTATAGAAATAAAGTTCCTTTTCAATTCAGGAACAACATAAACATCATTTAAAACTAGAAACCTATTCTGTAAAGATAACTGGATGCCTCCCACTGCCACAATTGAGATGACGTGCCCAGTGCCTACTCGCATCGTCATCTCACCAGCCTCCAACAATAGCCAGGTTCTAATCTCCTAAAAAGAAGAACAAACGTGATTAGTGGCGCCCGAATCAATTATCCAGGCCGAATCATCACTCCAATAAACATGTTTCTAGCACAAGTAAATCATATTTACTTTTGTCTTTCCTTCAACCAATAAGGACAATTCCCCTTCCAGTCTCCGTCCTGGTTGCAGTGGAACTATTTTCCTTTTTCAATCAACGACGGACGCTACCTTGGGGCGATAGGTGGCGGGTTAGCAAACACTTTCCCTTTCCCCTTGCCAGCATTCTTCTTCTTACCCTTTGCAGAGTTAGAAGTAGAAGGTGCAGACTTTGTTCCTGAGGTCGAACCTCGATGGAACGTCCTAGAAGATGAAGCAACATTTGGCTCACCCCTTTTCCTCTGTTGTTAGGGTTGATGCCCTAAAGTCTCGTGTCCTATAGTTTGTAAATAGATTGTACGAACGCATGTGATGTATAATATATGTTATTTACTTCACTTCTTGATTTTGCTCATCTGAATGTTTTATTTGCTTTACCACAAAATATCATATATTATAAATCACAAGCATTCATATAAACTGTTTACAAATGCAGGACACAAGACATTAGGGCATCATCCCCAACAGTTTCAACCTGACTACTTGGCACAACTACAACGTTTGATGGTTGAGAAGTTGCCCGGTTGTAATATCCAAGGATCACCGACTATAGATTGTCGAGTCAAATCGTTGAAAAAAACTTACCAAGCGATTGCAGAAAGGAGAGGACCAGCTTGTAGTGGTTTCGGCTGGAATGAGGAATTCCAATGCATTACTGCAGAGCGAATATTGGTAACTTAGCAAGTTATTTGATGGATGGATGAAGGTGAAATTTTGTCCACATTTATTTACGAATATTGGTAACAAAATCATAACATCAATTTCACCCTTCATGTAGAGCCATCCTGCAGCAAAGGGGCTTCTACACTACTATGATGATTTGGCCTACGTCTTTGGCAAGGATCGGGCTATGGTAGGACGGTTAGAGGCCTTTGTGGACGTCGGGTCTAATGTGCCAAACCATATGAATGATGATGTTCCTATTCATGAATTACAGGATCTAAACATCCCCACTATGTCTAGTTAGGGAATGGACAAGTCACAGAATGACATGCATGGAACATATACCGGTTGAAGCATTAAAGAAGGAAATGCTTCGAGAGGAAGTAAAAGGAAGCGATGTGGGAATCAATATGAAACGGCGAAGATTGTTAGGAATGCGATGGAGTTTGTAAAATGGCTGAAAAAGAAGCGTGCAACTGAAGTCGAACTACATGCAGAAGTCGTAAACCAACTCCAAGATATTCTTGAATTGCATAACCGATAGAGGGTGAAGCTTATGTAAATCATATTCCGCAGTGTGCAAGATACGAAGAGCTTCTTATCCGTTCTCACAGCCTTAAAGTTGGACTATTGCAACCTCCTCCTTGAAGAGAAAGTTTGATCAACCCGTGTTTTGGACTGTTTTTCAATAATGAACAATGATTAGTTTGTTTCAATTATGTATTTAAGTTTGTAGTACATTTGATACCTAAAAAAAGGTCATATTTTAATCAAGCAATCATGAGTTAGTTATTTTGTCTTATATTTTTTTTTGTACCTAAAAAAAAGAGAGCTTTATATATGAAAAACATTAATTGCATCCGAAAGTAATGTATTCTTTTTTTCTTTTTTTGGTCATGTTAACCAAGGTATCTCCCAAAATGGAAAAAAAAATGGTGGTTAGCTTTTAATATAAATTACAATCAAATTAGTTTTGTATAAATTGGTAGAACATATAGTCTTAATTATATTTTCAAAATATGATATGTCACATGCATAATTATTAGTATTATAAGATGTGATAGTAGAAAAATTTACACATGGTCTAATATAATCTACATTCAAATTACGGACTATTATAATTCAGACTACAATAACTTGCACTCCAAACACAGACTATTATGAGATAGAATACTATACTCTGCACCCCAAACATCGACTATTATAAACAAGACTATAGTCGTCTGCACCCAAAACACATACTATAAAAATAGACAGTTTATTATAACCCATAAACTATAATAACCTACTCTGTGCACCAAATGCCCCCTTACTGATTTGAAGTCATGTAGCCTCAAGTGCATCTACTCATAATGAGTTTTAGGAAGAATAACTGTTTTTTGATGATCATACCTCTCTGTCAAAATTTTCTACAAGATACGATGATCTTTTATTGTAAGATACTCCATTTTTAATCCCTCGTGAAGATGATGATGAAGAGAAATCATAGCTTTTGTTTTGTCCTAACTGGATGTCGTATTTTCTTCTCTAATAGTCTCCGTAAGTTCATAGCATCTAGGTGGATTTCGGCATCAAGTACTCATGATATTAATATCAAGGGCGGCAAATTTTAATTTTGTGAGATTTGTCATGGCAACACTATCCTAAAATATTGTACTTATGTTAGAAATTTAATAGATATTAAATATGCAAAATAACATTAAATTTATTAATTATAACGAGGAGGAAAAAATCGACATACCTTTAGGACCTACCTTTAATGGGGAAAATGACGTTGAACTCGTGTTGATAATGTGTTGTGAATTTGAGGAGCGTAACGAGAACACAGATGGTAATAAAATATAAATATAATAAAATATAAACTCACAAATAACATTAGTTTTGGCAAGTAGGATGTGGAATGACTTGAACACCTGTCTCTTATACACATCTAGATGTGTATAAGAGACAGTTTCAAAACCCACCAAAGGTCACTACTTATTGGCAATTTGGCAAGTAGGAGGTGGATTACATGGACACTAAGAATGAGTATTTACAAGATACATGGATAATACATTGGAAAATGGTGGTATGACAGATGGTCAATGGACACTAAGCATGAGAGTCTAATGAGCATCTATTTTTATAATATTTATAATAAATTATTATTATTTCAAATTATAATGGTTTCATTTTCCCACATTTTGCTTCAAAGTATAATTAATTTGTGAATTATCATTTGTTTAAGGATGTCTTTTGTCATGCATAGCCAACATTTAGGCCACATTTACATGGGGGATTGGGTATAAATGAATCACAATTCGTTTCATGGGCCCCATCGGATTACTTTAGATTTTGTTTACACGTTTGTCTGTTATCGCAATTAAAAGTGGGTCCACTATACCATCCGTAATGAAATTTTGTAATCTGATTGAACTTGGGAAGGTCCTCAATCCAATTGTATTTGATATGTAGTGGGACCTATATATTTGGTAGGAATATTTTTTTTTTTTGTCTATTTTCGTCATTTTCCCTTTGAAATGAGGCGACACTGCTTTAAAGATGGAAGTATCAGTGGTGATTTCGGCCGCTTCAACAATTGTATAACCCCCTTTTCTTGGTGTTACTGGTCTATCTGTTATTTGAAGTATCGATAATGATTTTGGCCACTTTAACAATTTTATAACCCCATTTCTTCGTCTTATCGATCTTTCGGTTATTATGGTGAAGTCGATAGTGGTTAAGATCCTTATGCTTTTATCGATTTTATTTTGTTTCATCGATCCAAACATTGAATTTTAAAATTTTTGTTATGCTACGATTATCGATCTACTGCTATAATGTTTCGTCAATAGGAAAACCTTGACGTGGTTATCCGATTAAGCCTCATGCATATGGATTTACCAATTCCTTCATACTGGTGCAATCCCACAAACCAGATATTGATGAACAAAAGAAAGAAAAAATAGCAAACAATCAAAACAAAAATATTCATACCATTTCTAGAAAAAAAATATTCATACCATTTCTAGAAAAAAAAGTTATCACAAAATTAGTGGATAATCATACAAAAGAGAGTTAATGGGGTCGGGGTTTGCTATGTGGAGAATGGTGTCCTAAATCTCTTGTACTCTCGTAGTTTGTAAACTTCTATAAAAAAATATTTATCAATAAAATAATTGTTATTTTATGCGCACTGACTCAATCCAATAAACTAAGATCCTAGGTTATTTTATGAAACATAAACGTGTATGCGGAGACATATAGGTGGATTATGTTTAAGTAATAACCTGAACATACTGTAGTAGATTGATAAGTTTGGGTACCTTATCCTGGTAACACTACAAATATGGTTCGCTTTGTAATTGTTACAATTATTATAAAGTGTTACAAATGATCTGATCCTGATTATTTATGTAAAAACATAGGAGTAGAGATATCATATACAAAGAGTTTGTGTAAGACCAGACCACAAAATGATTAGTCTCTCTTTATATCACTATTGCTAAAAATGACTTATATTTCACTAGGAAAGCCATAGGTGACTTGACCTTAATCCTGAGTGAGTTGTGAACTCTTGCCTATGAAGGTGGTCCTTTAATTTGTATGGGTGAGAGTGACCAAATTCGCCGACTCAATAAGCCTATAGTTTGGGGTTCGTTTGAGTAGGAAGTTAGGAACTCAACTACATAAGATAGAATTCACTCCTTAATGTCGCTTCCAAAAGATCGCCAATCAAATAATATTTATAAATCACCAAATAAACTACTTACACTAACTAATTCATCAAAGCTCATTTTTAGTTAAAGTAGTAAAATGGGGGGGAGAGTGTCGTATGGATTGGAGTTCAAGTGCATGAAAAGTTAAATGCAAGAAAATAAATGATAGAAATGTAATTAATCAAGATTAGGAGGAATGGAGTTTCCCAATGTAATTTAGGTCATTGAATTTTCATAATATGACTAACCTTTCTTGTTTATTCCTAGCCAAATTAATTAGAATCCTAATTAACTGTCTTTAATATCTAATTAGCTAATATGAGAAGATGAATCTGCTCGAAACACATTAACTAATCACATTAAGCTTTAGGGAGATGCTAGGATGAACTAATTAACTTCCACCGTCTAGTTAACTCATTTAGTATGATTTTTACATCGACGTTGATTTAACGCATTACCTAATGCGGTCGACTTCACAATTAAGTGAATTAATCTAATCTCTTGCATTTTTATGGTTGATTGTCTTAATCAAGGTTAAACCTAAGCATGGAACTACATAAATAAGTATTGGTTGTCAATCAAATACATGAAAATGAAATTTGCAATCAGTAAATTCAGAGTGAGAATCCATAAACAAGATATATACATCATAATATAAAAGTTCTCCAAAAAATTACATTGAGTTCCTCTAAATCTCTGAACTAGAGAAAACCCTAGAACTTACCTTCCCATGGAATGAAGAAGACAAATCGTGCTCCATCTCAACTAATTAAATGAGAAGAAGGAAGAAATTAGAGAACAACACACATGGAAGAGGTGAGAAGGTCGTGAAATCAACTGGAGGCCGATTGGAGATGTTAGAATGCCCTAGAAATGAAGAAGAAGGATTTTAATCAAACACCACAACATTACAACATTTGACAATAGCGTCGCAACGCTGGTCCATGTCTTGTCGTAGCATTGGGGTGCAGCATTGAGCATCGCACTGCCTTCATCAAGATCTATAGTGTCGCAAAGCTACATGTAGCATTGCGACGCTGCCCTGTTTTCCAGCATCACATGATGCTACTGGCTTGTAGCATTGCACAATGCTCCAACCAGAGTCTTTTTTTTTTCCTTTTTTCAGCCCTTTGAGCCTAATTGCTCAATTTAGCTCCTAATTGCCCCAAATTAACCCCGAACAGTCCGTAATGGCTGATTCTACCTCTTTGGCACCCAAAACCTACAAATACACTAAATAAAAACATTAAAACATAGTAACAATCTAGAATTAAAAAAAGGAAGATAACACATTTTCGGTACTATCAAATACCCTCAACTTAATTCTTGATTGTCCTCGAGCAAGGTAGAATCATACATTCATACAAAAATATGCATGTCCAATTAAAAGAGTCATTACTTTAGTCTCAACAGTCTCTTAACATAAGATTTTCAATCAAAGATGAAATCTGATTACAATCAATCGATGAAGCACGTTTAAAAATGATTCTAAACCTATTCATGTGTGGATGAGTCCAAAGCCCTACTATTTAAGCTGCAAAACCCAGAATGGTTTTATAAGGCTCTCAATTCGTTTTTTCCTCCTACTTTGGCTCGAAGGCTAAGTTAAGTGGGTGAACGGGGGAAGTACTTCATAGTAAGTGGGTGAAGGATATGTGACAACATATCCTTGAAGGAAATCGAACATGAGGATTTCCATGAGCAACGGAATGATCGTTCCAAATTTTGCTCGTATATGAATATTAACAATTACAATCAAGAAACAGAAACATATAGGTTATGCACAAAACGAAATTACAGCATGCTTTACTAAAGGATCAAAGGCAAGAATTACGCATACGTTTGAAGACTTGTATTCAACACCCTTGATCATGAACGCTCAAATACTTAGCAAGACTGCAAACCTGAACGTTCAAACACTACAACCACTATACTTCACGATCACAACAACCACGAATTGAGTGATCTCCAAGATTACGAACACAGCGAACTCCAAAACCATGAACACAGCTAACAACCTCCAATAAACCTCGACAATGTCGAGTTGAGTATGATACCGCCACAATGGCTACCTTGGTATTCTCGGTGTGAGAATCTAGAAGTGTGGGCTCTGTATGGACTTGGTTAGAGGAAGAGACCAAAGGAACAATCGTGTAAACGATTCAGCAAGTGGGAAATGGTAGAGGTCTATCGTATAAGTAAACGATTCAGCAAGTGGAATCAGCCCTTAGGGTTGTAATCTCTCTACTTATCCCTACTTCTGGAAATGAGTGAATTCCATCTTGTGTAAGTGAGTTCCCAGCTCCCAGATCAGACAAGTCCCCAAAAAGGTAAGCATGTTGAGTTGGCAATCTGGCCACTCTCACTCATACTAATTAGTGCTTGATTTTATGAAGTGAAATTATGGATGATATGCGATGGTGAAATTGCGTTGAGCACTCAAGTTTCCTCAGCGGAATCCAAGTGTAAACTCCACTAAGTTTCCTGGTAAGTCTAGGGTCAAACTCAGGGACTTGTGAAAATAAATTGCGTTGGTAATTTTTATGAAAACTTTGTAGTAACTGGTAACTCAATTAATTGTTGGTTTGTTGTTGATTGCGTTAATGAAAACTAAACAAATGCGGCGGAGTTTTAAAAGAGTTAGTAAACAGAAGATAGGATGAGTATGCAGTGAACGGGTTGAGAAGGGTTTCGGATAACACTTCCTAGAATGCGTTCATGCTTTGCGATCATGCAACATGCATACAATAGTAAACCATCTCTCGATGCAAATGCTATGGCTTCTAATGCTAGAACGCATGCGATATATGCGAAAAGTCTATAGGACCTACACATAAGCCTCTATTCTTATTTATGCGATGACAGAATGACACACACACAAATAAGATGACCATATAATATCATTCCTATCTCTAGGATGCATGCGAAGCAGGTAGGAAAACAAAGTTTATCTCTAAATCCCTATCTCTTGTTTATGCAGTTCTAATCTTACTCTTTCGAGTCTAGATTCTAACCTAGCTCTCTCGAGTCTTAGGTTCTTTCTTCAGACTCTCTCTCGGGTAGCTCTAAAGGGGTATTTTGTATAGTATAACACAAGATAATCGCAAGCAATGAACTTCCTAGGACATGTTAGCATAGTTCTTCCAAACCCATTCAACTAGTTTAGCTACTCATGTGTACTAAGAGAATGAATAGATGTAGAAATAGGACTTCTATTATATAAATATGAAGATAAAGAACAAATAACAATGCAAGTATAGAATAGAGAGCCTGGTAGCAATCTCTTGCTGCCCAGGCTTTTACACTGCTTTTCAACTCATGTTCAAAAGATAATCTCGCTCTCACGAGAGTCGACCCACTCTCTGCTTCTACGCCTCAAGGTTCTCTCTCGAGTTGCCCTAAGTGATCTCCGGCATCACCATTCTTCTCTTGTTCCGCCTTAAAATGAAAGGAAAACTATGAACATACTTGTGAACTCGGCAGATGGGTGAACAAAAAAAATAGCTGAACCCCTTTTCTAAAGAATGCCTCTGGTATTTATAAAACATCTAGGGTGAATGGCGGCTTCTCTCTCATGACTGTGCAGATGGGACGGCTTTAATTCCCTAGCTGATGCGCCGAATATTTGTCACCAAAAAGCTGAAGGTACTTGTTATTGTTAGCAACTGTCAACTTAATTCGAATTCGACTGTCATCAGCTTTCTTTCCCATCACGATTAGTTAGCCTTTCCGATGCGCCAACCATATTGCGCCGACCAAGCTATGAAAATTCTTCTTGGGCAAATGTTTGCGAGCACAATCATCACAAAGCCTTGTGGTGAAGTTGCGCTCGGCCATTGATTTCCTATGATCGCAATTCTTGTCTTGCGTTAACGCATATTCTACATAAAAATACAAAAATCAACTGTTCCTATGCGATGAACGCATGCAACCACAATATTATGGAATTGATGCTTGATGGACGCAATTTAACAATTTTTATCAACGCAAGCCAACATTGTTTAAGAATTTAGCACTATGATAACGTGCATTTCTGCCCGTTATCACTAATCAAATGACCGCCCTCAAAGGAAGAAGTTCCCAAAACACTTAGGATTAAGGTCGTGTCACCTATGGTCGTTTAGGTGAGATGTAAGTCTCCAGTGTCAACAGTGTTATATACAAAGACAAATCATCTCGTGGTCCGGTCTTATACAAACTCTTTATTCATAACAATGTGTATATATTACAAACTACGAGACTTCGGGAGAATTAGGACACCAATCCCAACAATCATATGGTCTCTTCTATTGGTTTGAACCGTGAGATTCCTATGTTGCGCCTGCTTGCCATTTTTAAGTCAGCCTCGCTATTCGTTTAACGACGGTTATCCCCTCTGAGGGTTTTAACATTGGATTCGGAACAACTCAAACTCCAAAAATGGATAGGATTTCCAAAGTCAGTTTCAACTTTGACTTTCCAACTTCGGGACCATCCTTGGGATCAAACTTCTGAGGTCTGAAAAACAAAGGGTTATTTCTGAATATGAGTTATTCTGAGGTCTGGTAATTTCTGACAGAAAACGATAGCTAAATGACTATCGGAATATGAGCTATTCTGGAGATAGTATTTAGTCAAGAATTTCTTGTTATAGTATCGTTGCAAACATAATCTTGGGTATATTATTACTTTGCTAAAACTTGATTGGATTTAAAAGCAATTCACTTATAAAATTTGGTTATATTTTTCAGAATGACAAGTGCATTAGTACAATTGTTGGTGTCTGATGAATTAATTGGAGATAATTATGCAACCTAGAAATAAAATTTGAATAATATACTAGTGATAGACGATTTACGGTTCGTCTTAACAGAGGATTATCCTCCCTTTTCAAGCTTTAACGCAAACCAAACCGTTCGGGATGCGTACGATAGATGGATGAGGGTGAATGACAAAGCCTGTGCCTATATCCTAGCCAGCATATCTGATGTCTTGGCAAAGAAACATGAAACTATAGGTACTGCCAAAGAGATTATGGAATCTCTAGAGGGATGTTCAGACAACCGTCCTTCTTCCTAAGGCATGATGTTATTAAGTACGTTTACAACTGCCACATGAAAGAGGGGTCCTCTATTCGTGAACATGTCCTGGACATGATGGTCCACTTTAATGTGGCGGAAGTAAATGGCGTTGTCATCAACGAGAGAAGTCAAGTTGGTTTTATTCTACAATCTCTTTCAAAGAGTTTTCCACAGTTTTGCACAAATGCGTTAATGAATAAAATTGAATACAGTGTGACTACTCTTCTGAATGAGCTACAGGCTTACCAGACAATAGTGAGAGCTAAAGATATGGAACCAGAAGTATAGTTACTACCGTTGAGAAGAGAGGAATGTCCTTCAAAATGCCTGATGTTGCTTCCTCTTCACAGAGTAAGATTATTCCTGTTAAGAGGAGCAAAGGGAAAGGGAAGAAGAAACCCGCTGGGAGAAAAGGCAAGGCTAACGCTGCAGACAAAGGAAGGTGTTTCCACTGCAACGAGGAAGGGCATTAGAAGAGGAATTGTCCTCAGTACCTTGCTAAGAAGAGAGCAGAGAAAGCAAAATAGGCAAACTAGTTTTTGAGGATTGCTTGCTCAGCTTAACCAATGGGAGATGTTGCTAGCTGATGATAATTTTATCTATTTTTGTTATCATGTAAAGAACAAATTGTATATATTTTTGTTGTAAATGAAATGTTCATTTTCGAAAATTATTATTGTTCTATCTCATAGCAACTTCTTTAAAGAACCAACCTAGTTAAAAGCCATTTGCAAATATTCAGATATTTAAAACGGCTAGAATTCAATTAAGGCAAGTAGTTATTTAACCTAAATCATAAGTTTAGAACACTTGAAACGTTCAAAGTGTACAAAACTTGTTAGGTAAAATAAAACCAAAATACTTTGATTGGATCAAAGTATAGAAAGTTCAAAGCTTTCTAGGTCTATTTGATAGAACATGAAATCCAGTGACAAGCTTTCTTGTTGCCTTAGATTGTTTTCTTACAACATCATTCCAATTATAGGAATATTGTGATAGATCACCTTGTATTATTTGTTACCATGAAACTTGCATAAATCAATAAGAGTTATTGAATTAACACTATAAACAAGAGTTGTTTAAAATAGGTCAAATGCATCTTACTCAAAGAGTTGAGAGTACCTCAATGTAGTGGGAGGAAAGTATGACTTCCTAGCCATTATTGAGAAACAACTGTTGTGAGAATAAGATGCATTCCCCATATAGTTTAAATAAAAAGTCTATTGTACACTAACATGTTTACAGTAAGATTAGGAATACCAGGTTAATAACCTAGGGCAACTGGGAGAAATATCGAGTATGGGATACTGGATGGTAAACCATGGGTATGAGATACCCTAGTTTATTGTATTTCTCTGTAAAACTTAGAAACTCAGTTTTATATATTCGAATATATAAGTTACCACTGGAATTTTAGTCCAAGTGAGAGTTTGTTAGGTTTTTTGTCCTAAAACTCGTGGTTTGTAAACAATAAAAACTTATTCTGAAAATTCAATAAGTTGTTATTGAATATATTTATTGCTTATTTCGTTTTAGAAATCCAATAAACTAAAAGACCCATGATTATTACATGAGTACTTGAACTTTATGTGGAGACGTAAAAGTGGATTAGGTTCGAGTAAATAGTCAAAATGATATATAGTATATGAATGAGGTTGGGTGCCTTATTCTGATAATACTATTGGATGCGACCCACTCTGTAGTTGTTACAAAGAGTTGTAAAGTGCTACAGACAATGTGATCCTAATTCGTACATGTTATGACATGAGGAGTGGATGCGTCCTGTGCAATGGGTTTGTACAAGATCGGACCAAGAAATCAGTCATTCTTACGTTATAATGTTGTTTACTATTTAAGACTGACTATTTCAAAACGATGACCTAAGTAACTTGACCTTAATCCTGAGCTAACTATGAACTCCTGTTTATTCGGGATTATCCTTAGATTTTCATAGGTGAGGGTTGGCTCAACAACGCCAACTCAATAAACCTCATTTCTGGGGTAAGACTAGGTAGATAGTTCGGGACATAGGGTGCAAGATGGAATTCACTTCTACCCACTTTTAGGGATAGTAGAGAGGTTATTCTCTTAAGTATTAACTCCATGTTTTGAACAAAGGGCCTCACCCTCTCATTGGCCCGAGAAGGACTCGGTTTGTTGATCGGATCACAAATCAATTGTTCATTAGAGGATCAGTGGGACTTAAAGAACAAGAGGTAATCTCGGGGGTAAAACAGACATTTGAGCCAGTCGTTATTATAAACAACCTGTGAAGGGTTAACTTACTAATCATGGTTATATCGAGTGAACATAATATATCTACAGTGAGGGGAATGCAACTATGGACTTTAGTGGAGTGACCCATTTGTTAACAAATGGGGATTAATTCGGTGTAAAGAGTTTAGCCAATTAATCTCGGATCATTGGAGCCCATGATCTGTAGTCCACAAGGTCCCCCTACTAGCTCATAAATGATTAGCTTTAGAGTAGCGTGATAAGTTAATTCGAAACGTTCAAATTAGAATTAAAGGAATTAGTAATTATATGAGATATAATTACACATTTAATTTTAGAATTAAAATGAAATTGGAGACTCAATTAATATTTAAATATAATTTACATATTAAATTCATGAAGGTGAAATTTGTGTAAAATTCATTTAATATTTGATATTAAATTAATTAGAATTAATTAAATTGTTTAATTAATTATTTACTATGAATTAGAAAATTAATTTATGAAATTAATTTTGTCAATTTAATACTATTTTCAATTTTAGAAATCAAATTGATTTTAGAAATCAATTTGAAATTAGAAAAATTGGATAAAACACAAAAAGATTGGAAAATCAAAAGTTCGAAAATTCCATTCACCTTCATGAAGTAGCTCACTCAAAATCCACTTGCTCTTACTTCAATTGACCAAGCATGTGTTGGGTTTTATGTCCTAAAATTCGTGGTTTGTAAACATTAGAACTTATTCTTAGAACTCAATAAAGTTATTGTTGAATATATTATTTTTTTTAGAAATCCAATAAACCTAAGTTCCTTGACTATTATATGTGTACTTGAACTTTATGTGGAGACATACAAGTGGATCAGGTTCGAGTAAATAGTCAAAATGATCTATAGTATATGAATAAGATTGGGTACCTTATTCTGGTAACACTGTTGGATGTGGCCTACTATCTAGTTATTACAAAGAGTTGTAAAGTGCTACATATGAAGTGATCCTAATTCGTGCATATTGAGACATGAGGAGTGGAGGTGTCCTGTGCAAATGAGTTTTGTGTAAGATCGGACCATGAAACCTGTCACTCTTACTTTATAACGTTGTTTACTATTTAAGACTGACTATTTCAAAGCGATGGCCTAGGTAACTTGACCTTAATCCTGAGCTAACTATGAACTCCTGTTTGTTCGGGATTATCCTTTGATCTGCAAACATTGAAAGTAGACCATAGGGTGCAAGAGGGAATTCACTCCTACCCGATTAGGGTTATTAGAGAGTTTGTTCCCTTAAAGTGTTGATTCTGGGTCTTGAACAAGAGGCCTCACCCTTTCATTGGCCTGAGAGGGATTCGATTTGTTGATTGGATCACAAATAAATTATTCATAGGGGATTAGTAGAACTTAAGAAACAAGAGGTTTGGGGGTAAAACAGAGATTCGACCCAGCCGTTATTACGAGCAACCATGAAGGTTTAACTTACTAATCATAGTTATATCGAGTGGACATAATATATCTACAGTGAGGGGAGTTCAGCTATGGGCTTTAGTGGAATCACCCATTAGTTAACGAATGGGGGTTAGATCGGTCTAATGAGTTTATTCGATTAATCTCGGATCGTTGGAGCCCATGATCTGTAGGTCCGCGAGGTCCCCCTACTAGCTCATAAATGGATAAGCTTTAGGGTAGCTTGAGAAATTAATTTGAAACGTTCAAATTAATGGAACAAGAGAATAAATATTTAAAATATGATTTAAATATATGAAGATGATTATTGTGCAAAAATTAATTTAATATTTGATATTAAATTAATTAATTTTTTAAATTAATTTATTTTTTGAAATTACTTTAAGAAAATCAATTTTTTGAATTTAAATGGTTTAAAATCAATTTTTTGAATTTAAATGGTTTAAAATAATTTTTTGTTTTAAAAGAAAATGGAAAAACGTTTTTCATGGTTGCACAAAATGAAAAATGAATTTTCTCCATTACCATCATCTTTATGCTCACACAAAAGCCATTATCCTCTCTACTTTGATTCTCTAAGTATGAGCTGCAAGCCATTCACTCCATCTCTTTACATGTTCATCTAATATATATAAAGAAGATTGGAGCTGTTGAAAAAGGATGAATGCAGAATTTTGAGAGAAAAATTTCAGTGAAGAAGAAACTGTCTTCTTCAATTGGCTGTTGTGATCTTCTCTTGCTTATTCATCTTCAAGTTATTCTTGAGTCCCACAACTCTGCCTAAAGCTCCAAGAGCATAGTAAGGAAGGCTTTGAGGTGGTTCACAGTGATATCAAGTGAAGAGAGCAGCTACTCAAATGTTTTCTTGGAGAGTTCATCAAAGGTATGTTCTGAAAACCCACTTTTTAAGAAGAGAATGCTTTAGTTTTTGCCAAAATTAGTGAATTAGAATGCTTATGAATCCTTGATACTTCCACTGCATGTTGTTTAACTCTTACAACATGAGCTGCATCTCATGTAACCTTCTTCTTTGCATGAATGTCCTGCAATAAATAGAGAAGATGGAAGTGGAATTGGGGCATGCAATAGTTGAATTTTTACAAAAAAATTGAGTTGAAGAAGGTGTTCTTCAAGTGGGTGCAGCAGTGAGTTCTTCTCCAAATTCCCTTCATTCAAGCTTGTTTTGAATCCCATAACTCAATCTAAAGCTCTAAGAGAATAGTAGGGAAGATCTTGAGGTGGTTCACAACGAGATTTGGAGAAGATTTGTAGCTGAGAATGGTGATTCAAGGTTTTCTACAAAGATATGATTTGAAACCCTCTTATTATTGTATGAACATGCTTCATTTATAGCCAAAATTGATGAATTAGAATGCTTATTGATCATCGTTGCTTTCACTACTTGTTGATATACTCCTACAATTAGTATCAGAGCATTAGTTAAGCATTCAATTTGGTTTAATTTTGGTGTGGTGGGTGTTTTTCCATGAGATATATGAAAATGGTGCACTGATATGGTTCTCTTTGATTAAATTTGTAATTAGCTCTTGTTTGATGAGCTTATATGTGTGCTTAAGAGTCTGTAATTTATTTGGAGTTGTTAGAGTTGAAATTAAGTTGTAATTGAAGAAAGAAGTGAAGAAGGTCGAGCTGTAGTTTCCAGATCATGAGCTTCTGCCCACGTAACGTTGCCCTTGAACGTTGCGATGCTACTAAAAAAATCAAGTGAGAGCAAGATTTTCATTCAAAGTTCAAGTGAGATTTTGTGTAACAACAGCAAGAATTAACCAAGTTTCAAGGGAGATTTCGTTTCCAGCAAGATTCTGATGGAATTTTCGAGGAAGTTTTTGAGTTTAAGCAAGATTTTGAATCGAGTTTGAGCAAGATTTCTAGTTCGAGCGAGATTCTAATGGAATTTTGAACGAGAGATCGAGTTCGAGTAAGATTTTGAATCGAGTTCGAGCGAGATTTCGAGCAAGGAGCGAGAGATCGAATTTGAGTGAGATTGCTTGCTAAACCAGCGAGATTAAACCGAGCCGATGAGCTAGCAGCGAGATTAAACCGGTTTAGCGAGCGAGATCCAGTGAGATTTCAGTCGGTTTGACTGGTTCCCTTCTTGTCCGATCTGGTTCAACTTCAAAAGGGTTTTGGTTGGTCCAGTTCAGGTGGTTCACATCTAATTCAAGCTGTTTGGGTTCAGTTTGGAGCGGTTCGAATGGTCCGAAAGTAGTTTTGAAGTTGTTTCTTACTATTTTTGTAATTCTTAGGCCTTTGTTTGCTTGTTTATGCCAAAACTAAAACCATATCAGTATGTGTTTAATTATTTATGCATGTGATATATGTTATTATTAAATAAATCTTGTATGTGCATACAGTATGCCATGTAGATTTAAAATCCCACCATAGGAAGCATGTTACATGTATTGAAAGTATGTTATAAAATGTTATAATATATAGTATGCATGTTTAGGGTTTCTTTTGTTTAATATAAATGTTATATTAAATATTGAAAGCCTTTAATGTATGTTGTGGATATTTAGCATGTCTAAAATTTTGTAAGTTGTTATAAAATTGGGTTAGACATTTAAAATCCATAACAAAGAATAGTTGCATGCTCATGTAAGTTAAACCACTCATTTTAATAGTTAAAATAGGTCGTTAACTTGTAAAACTTTGGTTACAAACTCAACCGATATATAATCCTATCGAAGTCTGAAGGTATTTAAGTTGACGGTCTACAAAACACCTCCTACCTGGGGATTATGGCCGAATTATTGAGCGTTGTTAGCCGGTTTTATGAGCAATACGTGAGCGATATGAGGTTTTAAAACTAGTTTATCACCTAGACATCATAAGTTAAATCCAATTATAAACGTTATACTTGGATAAACACCTAGAATTAGGTTGTTTAATTAACCGAAACAAGCCTAAGAAATGAATACCCTGTTTAATCATTAGAACACTTCAGTGGGAGTTTAATAACATATATGATATGCTATTAGAACACTTCAGCGAAAATCCAATAACGTAAATGATATGTTAGAACACTTCAGTGGGAGATTAATAAGCATGTATGATATGATTATTTTTAACTCTCACGTCCTAAGAGTTCATGATCGAAATTCACTTGGCACTTCGTGTCGATTATATCTCGACTACTTCATTCGGAAAGTGTTTACATGAATTGAGATTTTGGTGAATGAGGGAAGTTGTTCACCTTAAAATCAATTGTGATGTTTTGATTTTAAAATTTTCACGTTCTCAAAATGTTCACATCGAAAGGTTCATGTGGCACTTCGTGTCGATTATACCTCGACTGTTCCATTCGGAAAGTGTTTGCATCAATTGATCATGGTGAATGAGGGGAAGGTGTTGAATGGAAAATCAATTATACGATATATTGATTTCAATTCTCACGTCCCTACATAATTCCCACCGTGAGATCTGTGTAGCACTTCATGTAGATTATACCTCGGCTGCTTCATTTGGAAAGTGTTCGTCATAAGATCAAGACCAAAGCGAATGGGGGAAGTAGTTCATAGTAAGTGGGTGAAGGAAATGTGTCAACATATCCTACGGTCTCTTCTATTACTTTTATACCCTTAGTGCTAATTAATTAAATAAGCTTTATTTAATTAATTGGCATACTGATTAAATAACTATATATTAAATCTTATTTAATATATAATTAATTAATTAACATATGAGGGAGAATAGAGGTTAGTATAAATCTGTCTCTTATACACATCTAGATGTGTATAAGAGACAGCTCTTAGTATTAATTAATTAAATAATCATATATTAAATCCTATTTAATATATAATTAATTAATTAACATATAAATATCATATATTTATATGTATCGACCACTCTAACATTATAATTAATTAATTCTTCATGAATCTAATTCACTTGAATTTAATGTTTGAATCTCGTTTAAATGTTTCTTTCTTACATAATTTAAATTACATATCACATCTATAATTAACCATTATATATTCATTTGATTAATATAAAATTCCCTCAACTGATTTGAACAAATCAAATTGTTCCTCATTAATATCCTTTAGCGAGCTAACAAGGGGACCTGATAGACCTATAGATTAGAAGCTCGATCAATGATATGAGATTAATTAATTAAACTTTTTAATTAAATTAATCAATATTCATTAACTATCGGTAACTCTACTAAAAATCGATAGTTGAACTCTTCGTACTGTAGATATATTTCTATATCCATGGGTATAATTAAACAACAGTGAGTCGAACCTTCACAAATCGCTCATAACTATAGCTTGGTCAAATTATCATTTTACCTCTGTAGTTATATCTAACTGAAGGAAATCTCAATGTAGAGATCTAGTGAGCGGAAGTGGTTCGTTTCAAATCCCATTGAGAAAGAACAAAAACAATTACAGTCTAAACAGAAACGATTATCCATATACTATAAATTACAGCTTACTTCTTATAAATGAACAAACAAGGGATAAAGTATGCAAACATTTGAAGAACCTTTCTTCAAGTATCCCTCGATCGTTCAACAACTAGCTTAATAGCACAAACTCGAACGCAATGATCAAACTCGATCCTCGAACCTCGAACAGAATTAGAACACCACCACAAGAGTTACCTTGTGACTTTGTGTGACTTTGGATAGAGGAATGAAGGAGGTAGATGATCGAGTAATAATCGAGTAAGTGGGAGATGGATGAAGTCTATCTTATAGACTAGATACTCGATTGTTTAGAAAGAAGAAGCCTATTGTATAGACTTTACTACTCGATCGTGTAGCAACGAGTAAGCGAGTAACTATCATATAATAAACTTGGTACTCGATCGTGTATGCTCTCTATACTATCGTTTAGTAAAACACTTTTACTTGATAGCCTATCTATGTAACGACCCGACCCCCTAGGACCTAGGTAAGGCCGTTACTAAAATAAATGCATGCAAGGAATTTAAAACACACTCAGTTATTTGAAATAAATGCTAATTAAAAACAAGAGAAGTTCAAAAAACATTTAATAAATGTCATTGTTAAAAACAATAGTAGGGTACCCATAAATCATAAAGGTTAATAAGTGCATATGAAAAACAATTCTAAATAATAAGTTTCAAACATCAAAACTAAACATTAAGAGAAACATGAAAAGAACTCTACATCTCATGATGCGGAAGCATAAAGACTAGTCCCAGTGGCTCGATCATGAATTCCACTGCGCCATCGCTGGTGCATCTCTACCCTTACCTGAAACATCAACATAAGAAAGAATGAGTATAAAATACTCAGTAAGTAACCCCACCACTGGGATCAGGCTAGGCTTCTATGTCCTCTAGATACCCACATATGGCACATAAATACATGTAACATATAAGAGACTGAGTCTTATCCTATTGTAGTTAAGTATGCCCACAAAACTGGTGATTCCCGAAGGAAACACAAAATTGGTGAATCCCGAAGGGAACACAAAACTAGTGAATCTCGAAGGAAACACAAGCTGGTGAATCCCGAAGGAAACATAAAACTAGTGAATTCCGAAGGAAACACAAACTGGTGAATCCCGAAGGAAACACAAACTAGTGAATCCTGAAGGAAACACAAAACTGGTGAATCCCGAAGGAGATACAACTGGTGAGCATCTAACTAATCAATAAGGATATTCACACAGTCCTAACGTGCTAAGATTCAACATTGTACGGTTCTCAAGCATACATAAAAATCCTTAATACCATGGCTGCATCACATACCCATAATTCTTAACAACATATTATACATCATCCATGTATAACTTATATCATAAATCCACAACATACAAGTATGCCTCAACCCCAGCAGATTAGACATCGACATATGAAAACACATACTATCACATACTAACGATCAAGCACTTAGGTGTGTATGTAAATAAATCAGAATTTGTGCCAGAACATACTTTGATTCAAGTCATACTATCAATCAACATGTTAACATTTAGCATAACATACACTTATCATGCTAGCATACAACTAGAGCCTGGCCCGTAGGCAGTTCCAGTGATAAGATTACTTACCTCGAAATCTAATTCTGATTTTTAATCCAAGCTAATGATCTCTAACCAAAAACCCTTGAACTAAGTCCCCTAATACAGAACATAACACAAATTTTAAATTCTTGGAACCAAGATCCATACATACAAATTAATTTTTTTTTCTTTTTGGGATCACCAATAAACTTACCCAACGAAACTTGATCAAGCACTCCAAAATCTCCTTCTAACAAGGTCTAATTCCAACGAACGACAACTTAAAACCTTCAAAACATGAATTAAATGATTATTTATTCCAATAATCAATGGGTGTCAAAAATCCTTCAAGAGGTCCATCTCATAACATTGACCTTACCTAAATCCAAGATCTATTCAAAACCAAGAGTCGACGGCGGAAACTAGAGTTGAATGGCGGCCTCGATACAGAAACTCGAGCAGCCCGTTGGACAGATCTATGGTGGCGGACCAGCGGCGCGCAAGGCTGGACGGAGGAGTGGCACACGACTGCGAATGGCAGCTCCTTCGGTTCGGGCTCGAAGCAGGCGGCGGAAACTCGGACGGACAGATCCTCTTCGGCTGGGTGAGATCGGTGCGACTCGAAATGGCTCTTTTGGATTTGAGCGAGATCGGTGCGACTCCGAACGGCTCTTTAGCTGAGCGAGATCGGTGCAACTTCGAACGGACGGACAGAGGAAGGTACGGGGGAGTCACATGGCGCGGTCTGTAGGGCTGACGAAGTTGGGTGACTGAGGCGGCGGCGGAGCAATGGAGGTCGGGGAGTGAGGGAAAGTTGCATGAAGGAGATTGGGAGGGGGGCTTTTTATTTAAAAAAAACTAATAATAATAATAATAATAATAATAATAATAATAATAATAAAGAAAAAATTATATTTTAATTAAATCATTTCCTTAACCCACTTTATACTATTTAATCCCTTTCCTTTTTTCAAAAATAATTAATTCCTGCCATAACTTTTTAAATTGCATTTGAAAATTGAAAAGTTTGTGAATAAATTCCATGACAACACTTAAATTCTCGCATTCATACTTTAAATTCAAAATTCCAAACATGCCCTTCAACTAAGGACAAATACTGAAAAGAGGAAAAGTTTTACATTAATAATAAAAATATAAAAGGTGTAGGGTGTTACAATCTGTGAGACTATCCGAATGAATCAACAACAACGATTTTGGAAACAATTTTCCTTTTATCTCACAGTTACCAAAACTTTGTATAAACCCCCACTCAAGTTGGTTATTAAAGAAAAAGAATAATTATCATATAATTAATATATTATAAATAAATATGATAACCAACTTATCATATTATATTTATAACCTATAGTTTTAATATTTCATCATATGAAACATATAAACCATAGTCTTTTTTCTATGTTAAGTTATTTAATATAAATCATATTTATATTAATTCCTCCAATTAATGTATCTAATACATCATATCAAATATATCACATATAATAAAATTTTCTCTTGTTAATTTGAACACTTCAAACTAACCCAAAAACTGATTCTCAACATGAATCCATTGAGCTACCAAGGGGACCTTATGGATCTGTAGTTTGAAGCTCCAACGGTACGTGAATAATTGATTAAACTTTTTAATCACGAAATCCACCATCCGTTAACTGTTGGTCACTCCACTAAAGACCGACAGTTGCACTATTCGCACTATAGATTTATTTCTGTGTCCATTGGATATAACCAATCAACAATGCGATAACCCTTCACAAATTGCTCGTAAGCACAGCTAGGCCAATTTACCATTTTGCCCCTGTAGTTACATTAACTCCTTAAGTACCACTAATCCCTCTAATGAACAATAAATCATAATCCTACTATGACTGAGTCCTCTCTTCTAAAGAGAGGGTGTAGCCACTATGTTCAAGACTTGGAATCAGCCCTTAAGGGAGAAATTTATCTACTTACCCCTGCTTCGGGGAAGAAGTGAATTCCGTCTTGTGTAGCTGAGTTCCCAGCTCCCCAATCAGACGAATCCCCAAAATGGTAGGCTTGTTGAGTTGGAAATCTGGCCACTCTCACCCATACAAATCAAAGGACCACCCTCATGAGCAGGAGTTTCCAACTCACTCAAGATTAAGGTCATGTCATCTATGGTCATCCCAGTGAAATGTAAGTTTAACGACCCGACCCCTTAAGACTCAGCTAGGCCGTTACTAAATACATGCATGCATGGATCTTAAAACAACATCTTTTTATGGTGAAATAAATGCTAAATAAATAAGGTAACTTCAAAAATCCTTCATTAAATTCAATATTAAAAACAACAATAAAGTACCCATAAATCATAAATGTTAATAAATAAGTCTGAAAACAATTCTTAATAGTAAGTTTAAAACATGAAAACTGAAAGTTAAGCAAAACATGAAAAAAAAATCTAAATCTCATGAGTCGAAGCATAAAACTGGTCCCAGTGGCTCGATAACGAATTTTGCTTGTCAATCGCCAGTGCATCTCTACCTTTACCTGAAAAAACAACATAAGAAAGGATGAGTATAAAATACTCAGTAAGTAACCCTACTACTGGGGTCGGGCAAGGAATATATGTTCTCTAGATGCCTACCTCTACGGAACATAAAAGTTGCTCTAGTCCTCATGGGACATATACATACATGAAAAACTGGTTTCTATCCTATTATAGTTAAGTATGCCCACAACCCCTGGTAAATCTCGAAGGAAACACAACCCCTGGTGAATCCCGAAGAAAACACAACCCCTGGTGAATCCCGTAGAAAACACAATCTGGTGAATCCCTGATGAATCCCGAAGGAAACATAATCTGGTGAATCCCGAAAAAAAACACAATATCTGGTGAATCCCGAACGAAACATAACACCTAGTGGGCATCTAACTAATCAGTAAAGACACTATCACAACCTCAATATCATAATTATCACAATATGGTTTCATAACATACATATACACCTCAACATCATAGCTATACAACATGCATATACACCTCAATATCCTCATATCAAATACAACCCCAGTGAATCAAGTATCATCTCTTACTAGCATGCAAGTATTTACGTGCACAAATAAATCTTGCAGATTCTCATACAAGAACATATATCGGTCATACTTATACTATCCGTTTATCATGCTATCGTTCTATTCTGATATTCGTCTATTATGCTAGCATATATCTAGTGTCTGGCCCGTGGGCAGTTTCAGTAGTAAGATTACTTACCTTGATATTAGGTCGAACCAAAAGCAATTGAATCTTTGTGAAATTCTCGAATCCTTAAACGAGTCTAAAGATAAAACAAGCTTTAATATTAATAACTCAAGCCTAATTCCAAACACCCAAATATAACCAAATATTTCCAATAAACTTACCTAAGGCGTAGTCTGATTCGAATTCACCTTCAAACGTTGAATTTAAGCCCAACAAATTATTCAACAACCAATACTGTTCTAATCTTCACAATCTTGGACTTTAATCCTAGTACATAAACCAAAGTAAATTTTAACCTTTAGGTTCACACTCCTAAGACTAAAATCTCGCCAAAATCAACAACAAAACTTAGCAACTTAATTTGTATAAATTACACTCGAACCAAACAAGTAACAAAGCCCCAAATCATACCAACCTCCAAAATCACCTAAACTTTACTTGCCAGGCCAAAAGTCTATTAAACTCCTTCAAACTATCAAGCCCAACCTCCAAAATCCTGATTGAAAGGATAATTAAACACATTATTTATTGGGTATTTAAGATTCTCAACAAACCCATGAAATCATTTGATCTTACCCCAAAACTCAGTGACGACTGGTGGCAGGGTTGGAACGGACAGAGGCGAAGTCGGAAAAATCGCGATCGAAACGAGCTAAACCGGCTGGCACGATTAGTGATGGGTCGAGCACTAGCGGCAAATGTCTAAGCTAGGCGCGGCGGCTGGTCGCGTGATCGGCTGGGGTCGTGAGTGACAAAGCTTCAGCTGGCATCAACGGCTGACCGAAAATAGATCTGGAGACTTACAAGTCGAAGTGACGTGAGGCAGGTGGAACGACGTTGAACGACTGAGGTGGCG
Organism: Benincasa hispida; assembly: GCF_009727055.1. Taxonomy (NCBI): domain Eukaryota; kingdom Viridiplantae; phylum Streptophyta; class Magnoliopsida; order Cucurbitales; family Cucurbitaceae; genus Benincasa; species Benincasa hispida. Next base: position 32,888,443 of record NC_052359.1, read on the forward strand.
AGGGTTCTTCACAAGGGGGTGCCTGCGCAAGGAAGAAGAGGGGAAGAGAGGGAGAAAA
>NC_052359.1:32888525-32955291 GCF_009727055.1 Benincasa hispida
GAAAAAAAAAGGAAAGGAAAGGAAGAATAAAAATAAAAATAAAAATATAGATTTATTTTATTTTACTTCTTCTTAATCCACATAAATTCTTTAAATTCCACTCCTTTCAAAAATAATTAACTCCTGCCATTCATTTCCAACATTAAATAATTTCCAAACATCAATATAAATTCCTGCAATTACACTCAAAGTCCAAAATTCCAAAAAACGCTGTTAATAAAAAGAAATTTACTAAATTACATTTACTAACAAAAATTTGTGGTCTTACAGTAATTTCTCAATTATCAACGGCGTATATATAAAGACGAAATAATCATCTCGTAGTTCGGTCTTATGCAAAACTCGTCTGTATAGAATTACCCCGCTCGCGATGTCTCCACATGAAATGGTTAGAATCAGATTATTGTGTAGCACTTTACAACTGTTGTAATATCAACAAAGTAGGTCATATCTGTAAATCATTAGGGTATAACGGTATCCCTCCTTTATTCGTTACAAACTATTTTAGGCTTATTACTTAAGGGATGATCCACTTGTATGTCTCCACTATACATGCTTAAGTTACATAAAATAACCTTCGGATCTTAGTTTATGGATTGAGTAAATGCTTATAACACTTATTTATTAATTAAAAATATGTTCACAAAGTGTTTACAAACCTACAAGACTACCAGAAGAATTAGGACACCAATCCCAAACACTAATATTTTTAAGTACCACTGATTCCTCCAATGAAACAAACAGTTTTAATCCAATATAACTAACACCTCTCGGGTCAGTGAGTGGTTGGAGGCTCATTGTTCAAGACCTGGAATAAGCTATTAAGGGGAACAATTTATCTACTTTCTCTAAAATCGGGAATGAGTGAATTCCATCTTGTGTAGTTGTATTTTCAGTCTCCTTACACGGACAAGTCCTCAAAATGGTAGTTTGTTAAGTTGGCTAACATAGCCACTCTCATCCTATTTACAAATCAAAGGATTGCCCTCATAAAAAGGAGTTCACAACTCACTCAGGATTAAGGTCAAGTCACCTATAGTTATCCTAGTAAAAATGTAAGTCTCTTTAGTAATGGTATTATATAGAGAAGAGACTAGTCATTTCATGGTCTGGTCTTATACAAATTTTGTAGAGAATATCCCACTCATATGTCTCCACATGAAAGATCAGAATTAAGATTCATGTATCACTTTACAACAATTGTTAACAACTACAAAGCGAGATCGTAGTCGTAGTGTCACCCAGGATAAAGTACCCCATCTTATTCATCTACTATAAGGACCATTTTAGGTTATTACTTAAACATAGATAGTCAACCTATATGATCAACCACATACATGTTCTAAGTTACATGAAAATAACCTTGGATTTTAGTTTATTAGATTGAATTAATGGAGTCTAAATGTTTAATAAAATATCTCTTATTTTATTAAATATATTTTATTTATATTAGAAACTACAAGATACATGAGATTTAGGATTACCAAGTCCAACAATCTTCATTTTTCTAAAGCGAGTGAGTGTATATAGTATCAAATACAATACAATAAACTAAGGCATTACAATATACCCAACATCATCTCCCTTTTTGCCCTAGATTATATGGTTCATATCTTGTAGACCCATGCTTTCTAGATGGCCTCTTAAAACTTAGCCATGAGGAGCCTTGTAAATAGATCCAAACGGTTGCTTGGTTGCAGTCGGCGGTGAGAAAGAGAGAAGAAGAGTGTAGGTCGAGCACTAGTGGCGGACGTCTGGGCTAGGCGCGATGGCTGGGTTTCTCAATTGTGGGGAGGGAGGGAAGGGGAGAGAGAAAAGAAAAAGAATGGAAAAGGAAAGGAAAGAATAAAAATAAAAATAAAATATATTTTATTTTATTTTATTCTTTTCTTAATCCACATAAATTCTTTAAATTCCACTCCTTTCAAAAATAATTAACTCCTGCCATTCATTTCCAACATAAATAATTTCCAACATCAATAATTAAATTCCTGCAATTACACTCAAAGTCCAAAATTCCAAAAACGCTGTTAATTAAAAGAAATTACTAAAATTACATTACTAACAAAATTTGTGGTCTTACAGTAATTCTCAATTATCAACGGCGTTATATAAAGAGACTAATCATCTCGTGGTTCGGTCTTATGCAAACTCGTTGTATAGAATACCCCGCTCGCATGTCTCCACATGAATGGTTAGAATCAGATTATTTGTAGCACTTTACAACTGTTGTAATATCAACAAAGTAGGTCATATCTGTAATATCATTAGGATAAGGTATCCCTCCTTTATTCGTACAAACTATTTAGGCTATTACTTAAGGGATGATCCACTTGTATGTCTCCACATACATGCTTAAGTTACATAAAATAACCTCGGATCTTAGTTTATTGGATTGAGTAAATGCTTATAACACTTATTTTATTAATAAAAATATGTTCACAAAGTGTTTACAAACTACAAGACTACCAGAAGAATTAGGACACCAATCCCAACACTAATATTTTAAGTACCACTGATTCCTCCAATGAACAAACAGTTTATAATCCAATTATAAACTAACACCTCTCGGGTCAGTGAGTGGTTGAGGCTCATTGTTCAAGACCTGGAATAAGCTATTAAGGGAACAATTTATCTACTTTCTCTAAAATCGGGAATGAGTGAATTCCATCTTGTGTAGTTGTATTTTCAGCTCCTTACACGGACAAGTCCTCAAAATGGTAGGTTTGTTAAGTTGGCTAACATAGCCACTCTCATCCTATACAAATCAAAGGATTGCCCTCATAAAAAGGAGTTCACAACTCACTCAGGATTAAGGTCAAGTCACCTATAGTTATCCTAGTGAAATGTAAGTCTCTTTTAGTAATGGTATTATATAGAGAGACTATTCATTTCATGGTCTGGTCTTATACAAATTTTTTGTAGAGAATATCCCACTCATATGTCTCCACATGAAAGATCAGAATAAGATCATTTGTATCACTTTACAACAATTGTAACAACTACAAAGCGAGTCGTAGTCGTAGTGTCACCAGGATAAAGTACCCAGTCTTATTCATCTACTATAGACCATTTAGGTTATTACTTAAACATGATCAACCTATATGTCAACCACATACATGTTCTAAGTTACATGAAATAACCTTGGATTTTAGTTTATTAGATTGAATTAATGGAGTCTAAATGTTAATAAAATATCTCTTATTTTATTAAATATATTATTTATATTAGAAACTACAAGATACATGAGATTTAGGATACCAAGTCCAACAATCTTCATTTTTTCTAAAGCGAGTGAGGTGTATAGTATCAAATACAATACAATAAACTAAGGCATACAATATACCCAACATCATCTCCCTTTTGCCCTAGATTATATGGTTCATATCTTGTAGACCCATGCTTTCTAGATGGCCCTTAAAAACTTTAGCCATGAGAGCCTTTGTAAATAGATCAATAATATTGTGCTTCGAGGTAATCTGTGTAACGATCATATCTCCTTGTTGCACAATCTCCCTAATGAGATGATACTTGCATTCGTGTATTTTCCTCGTTTGTAACTTTAAGGCTCCTTGGAGTTTCTACTGCACCACTATTATCACAATATAAGGTGATGGGCAAATTCAGGTTTGGAACGACTTCCAAATCCATCAGAAAATTATTGAGCTAGACAGCTTCTTTAGCAGCTTCACAAGCAGCTACATATTCTGCCTCCATCGTGGAATCCGTAATGCATCCTTGCTTAATATTGTGCCATACTTTAGCTCCTCCATTCAAATTAAACAATGATCGTGATGTAGATTTCCTATAATTCTTATCAGTCTGAAAATCAGAGTTAGTGTATCCTATAAGGATCAAATTCTTAGTACCATACACAAGTATATAGCTCCTTGTGCTCCTAAGATACTTAAGAATGGCTTTAACCGTTGTCCAGTGATCAAATCCTGAATTGGATCGATATCTGCTGACCATTCCCACTACATGGCAGATGTCAGGCCTAGTACACAGCATGACATACATAAAGCTACCCACCGGAGATGCCTAAGAAATACGTCTCATTTACTCAATTTCTTGAAGTATCTTAGGACATTATTCCTTAGACAACATAATTCCATGCCTAAAAGATAGTGAACATTTCTTGTAATTCTTCAACAAATATTTAATAAGCATTTTTTTCAATATACGATGCTTGAGACAAGGCTAGAGATTTGTTCTTACGATCCCTAATGATTTGGATCCCTAGAACAAATTGTGCTTTACCCAATTCTTTCATTTGGAATTGAGCAGCAAACTATTCCTTAATTTTGGTCAGAAAACCTATATCATTCCCAATGAGTAGGATATCATCCATATACAACATCAATAATGCTACTGAACCGTTAATGATCTTCTTGTAAACACAAGGTTCATCATGTTGGGGTGTATGTCCTAAAGCCTTGTAGTTTTATGTTAGTTGAATCAATGGTTGATTGATTTTATATTACTTGTGCAATAATCCATCAACCTAAGATCCAAGATTACCTGATGTAACTTAAATGGAGACATACATGTGGATCATGTTTAAGTGATAACCTAAATTGTCTGTAGTGTATTGATAAGTTTGGCTGCCTTATCCTAGTAACACTACTAATACGACTCGCTTTCTAGTTGTTAAAATTATTGTAAAGTACCACAAATGATCTGATCCTAATCATTCTTGTAGAGACATGTGGGCGAGGGTATCTTATACAAAAGAATTTGTTTAAAGACCAAACACAAAATGTTAAGTCTCTCTTAATAACGCAGTTGCTAGAAAAGACTTACATTTCACCAGGATGACCATAGGTGACTTGACCTTAATTCTGAGTAAGTTGTGAACTCCTACCTATAAGAGCGAACCTTTGACTTGTATGGGTGAGAGTGGCCAGATTCGTCAACTTAATAAGCCAACCATTTTGAGGATTTATCTTATCGGGGAGTTGGGAACACAACTACACAAGAAGAAATTCACTCATTCCCTATAGTTAGGGTAAAAAGATATATTGATCCCTTAAGGACTGATTCTAAGGCTTGACAATGAGGCACCGCACCTCTCCTAGCTTGAGAGAGGTTTGGTAATAGTTGGACTATGACTAATTGTTCATTAAAGGGATCGGTGGTACTTAAGAAGTTAGATGTAACTATAGTGGTAAAACAGTAATTTGACCCAGTTGTACTTATGAGCAATTTGTGAAACACACTATTGATTGGTTATATCCAATGGATACGTAAATATATCTATAGTGCGAAGAGTTCAGCTGTCGGTCTTTAGTGGAGTGATCGACAGTTAATCAATGTTGATTAATTTGATTAAAAGAGTTTAATCAATTAATCTCGTATCATTGAAGCTTCAATCTATAGGTTCATAAGGTCTCCTCATTAGCTCAATGAGGATTGATGAGAATCAAATTAATTTTGGTTTAATTTGAATCGTTTAAATCAATTAAAGGGAATTAATTGTATAAGATACAATTAAATAATGTATATTGATACATTATATAATATAATGTGTGTTGATACATTTTTATGAGAGAAATGAATATTTGAATATGATTCAAATATTATTTATATGAATATGATTCAAATATTATTTATATGAATATGATTCATATAAAAACTATATGTTAAAATTTAATGTGAATATGATTCAAATTAAATTTAAATATAATTTTTATGAGAGAAATAAATATTTGAATATGATTCAAATATTAATTATATGAATATGATTCATATAAAAACCATATGTTAACATTTAATGTGTATATGATTCATATTAGATTTTTATAGTTTTATGAGAGAATGTTTGAATATGATTCAAATATTAATTATATGAATATGATTCATATAGGAACTATACGTTAAAATTAATATGAATACGATTCATGTTAAATTTATATATTTTATTGAGAGGTATTATAATTTGAATATGATTCAATTATTATTTTTATGAATGCAATTCATATAAAAATTATAGGTTAAAATTAATATGAATGTAATTCATATTAATACCTTAGGTTATTCAAGAGAATAATAATTTATGGTTTATGTTATATGTGATATAACATTAACTATATGTTATATATGTTATATGTGATGTAATATATAGTTTTTATATATATTAAATGGTTAATATATATTTTAAATTTTTTTTTTAATTTAATAAAATTAAAGGGGAGAGACTTGTAATTCCCTCACCCATTTTTTTCTCAAGATCTCACGTAACAAATTGGATGAGAGGGAGAGAACTATTCTCTCTCCTTCTCTCTCTGGTTTCTCTGACTCTCTGTGTTATGCAAATGAGTTTTTACAGAGAAGACAATTTCTCTCAATTCTCTTCTCTTTTCCTCATGCCAATTTTAAGTGCAAGCCCACATCTCTACACAATTCTCGTCCCGAGAATAATGGGGAAGAACTCGTGGTGGTGTTCGGTTGCAATGTTTGTGAGATCGGGAGAAGCCTACGCGAATTGGAGAGGAACATGAAGAATTGGTCTTCAAGGGTATGTGATTCCCTTTATATATTTCTTCTTTATTTGATTAATACAGTAGATATCATGCTTAAGTTAATATTGTTTATCATTTTCGTCTCTTTGTATTTTTTTGTTCTGTAAAACGAAGTTTAGAGACCAATGCATTCAATTGCTTCCGCTGTAGGGAATTTCAATCCATTCACATCAACATTTTGATTGAAGCTATAGGTTTTGACTACAACGTCAAACCTTATATTCCAAGATCGAGGAGCTTATTTCAATTCATCGGTGGACCAATTCAGCTTGCAAACCTTTTGTTCTTGAACTTGTTTAATGAATCCTTCTAGCTGAAACATGTAGATTGTCTTCTTAAGATTACCATTCAAAAAGGAAGTCTTGACATCTATTTTTCATATTTCAGAGTCATAATATGTGGCAATGGACAAGAGAATCTGGATTGATTTTATCAGGCAAGAAGGTTTCCTCATAGTCCACCCCATCAACCTAAGTATAACTCTTTGCTACTAATGTAGCCTTAAAGGTTTTTTTCTTTCCATCTACACCTCTTTTCCTCTTGTAAATCCACTTACAACCTAAAGGTTTTACCCCATCAGGTTGATCTACAAGTTTCCAGACAGAATTGGAGTACATGGACTCCATTTCTTGATTCATGGCTTTAATCCATTCATCCTTTTCCACATAAACCATTGCCTGCTTATAGGTCAATGAATCCTCAACATTATCATCTTGTATGACAATTTAAGTTTTAGTTAAACCCAAATAGCAAATGGGTTGGGTTTTAACCCTCCCACTACGTCGAGGCTTCTTCAACTCTTGAGTAGGTTGTACTTGACTTGATAAAGTAATATCAACAACTCTCGTTGAACTTTTGTCTTCTTCAACAACTCTCGTTAAAGTTTTAGTAGTTTCTTTGGTGCGTTCATTTAATATGATTTTGCTTGTTGATTTATGCTCTCTGATGTGGTCTTCCTTCAAAAAGGTTGCGATCAATCCAAATACTTTATTCTCTTTTGGATCATAAAAGAGGCCACCTCTTGTTTCTATGAAATAGCCTATGAAGAGGCACAATTTTGATCGTGGTTCCAATTTCTTCAAATTTTCCACAAGCATATGTTCTAAACTTCCCCAAATCTTGAGATGTTGTAAACTACTTTTACAATCTCTCTACAATTCAAAAGGTGTTTTAGAAACACTCTTTGATGGAACCTGGTTCTAAAGTTATGTTGCAATCTCCATTGCATAACCCTAGAACGAGATAGAAAGAGAAGCATAACTCATCATGGACCAAACCATGTCTAACAGGGTTCTATTTCTCCTTTCTGATACATCGTTTTGGTAAGGTGTACCAAGCATTGAGAGTTGAGATTTGATTTCATGTTCTATCATATAGTTCTAGAATCCTATATCCATGTACTCTCCACCTTGATCTGATCGAAGTATTTTTATCCTTTTACTTAATAAATTTTCAACTTGAGCCTTATACTCCTTTAACTTTTCAAATGTGTCAAAATTATGTTGCATTAGGTAAACATACCCATATCTAGAATAATCATCAGTAAAAGTGACAAAGTATTCAAAACCTCCCCTTGCTTTAACATTCATTGTACCATAAAGGTTCTGAATGTATAAGCTCCAAGGGTTCTTTGGCTCTATAATCTTTTCCAGTAAAAGGTTGTTTTATCATTTTTCCTTCTAGACAAGATTCACATATTGGTAAAGAACTTTCTTCTAACTCGTTTAAAAGTTTATCCTTATCCAATCTCTCAATCCTATTAAGATAATGTGACCCAGACTTAAATGCCAAAGATGGGCATTTTCTTTTGGAGAAACTTTCCTTCTTTTGTTTTATGTAGTGTAGTGTTGAATATTTCAACATTATGGAGCATTTTAGATACTAACGGCCTTAGTACATACAAGTTATTTTGATTTGTTGCAGAACATATATCAACACGATTTTTCAAGACAAATGCTTTATCACAAATAAACGAGATATTATTACAGTGTTCCAACAAACAAGAAATTGAAATTAGGAACAAAGTAAATTATCTAATAATATGAACTTAGAATAAAAAAATAACTTAATGCTCCTTATTGAAACTAGCGAGACGACCTCGCCCATTCCTACCTGAAGAGTCATCTTTTCAGCCTCAAGCTACTTTCAGGAACTATTTTCCTATAAAGAGATACAAACATGATTAGTGGCTCCTGAGTCAAGTACCCAGGTATTATTATCATGCTCCACTAAACACGTTTCTAGAATAAGTAAATCATATTTACCTTCCTTCTCCTTCTTCTTTTCAGCCAAGTAAATTGGGCAGTTTAGTTTCCAGCGTCCATTTTGATTGATGGAAACAGGTTCCCTTTGCAGCTTTGACCTTCTTATCCTTATGGGTAGCAGCAAGTGGATTAGTTTAATTCTTCCCTTTACCGTTTTTTTGTTTCTTCCACTTCTTGGGGTTTGATGAAGAAGACAAAGACTTGGCCCTAGAGTAGACCCCCTACGAAAGTTTTCGAGGAACTAACAAAATTTGCCTCCCTGATTTGTCCTTTAACTTCATCAAGGACTCATAAGTTTGCAACTCATTTAGAAGTGTGGTAAGATTGTATTGAATCTTATTCATCACCGCATTGATGTGGAATTGGTGGTAACTCTTCAAAAGAGTTTCTAAAATAAAGCTAATTTGGCTGGCCTTATCTATGACAGCCTTATTCATCTTGGCCATGTTGAAGTGGACCCTCATATTAAGGACATGCTCCCTAGCGGATGATCCCTCGTTTATGCGGGCAATAAAGATGTTCTTTAGAGCATCATGCCATAGATACATGGCTGGTTGGCCAAACATCCCACACAGTGACTCCAAGATCTCTCGGGTAAGACCATGGACTCGCGCTTTTTGGCTCGAACTTCAGATAAACTCACAAAAAATGTAGACTTTGGCCTTATCGTTGGCCTTGGTCCACTTCTCATAAGCTTTAGGAACATTTCATGAAGCATTAGGCCCAGGAATTGGAGGACATTTCTCCATCAAAACAAATAGGTCATCTATTACCAAAATCGTATTAATCGTATTCTTCCATGTTGCGTAATTATCGCCATTTAGTTTATCGTCACCAAGCAAAGAGATTACTATGCTAGTCATTTTGATGATACAATACAAATCACTTATTTTAGACACATATGCAAAAATTCAATTTGATCCAATCGATTTAGCAAAACAGTGATGAACTCAACATCTTTTTATTTTACGATGATGCTTTAGTGATTTAGAATAAATGCCACCTCAGGGCGAATAGTTACTCATTCACTGAATTGAGACATTCTTAATCAAATATTACACCAAAGTAACTCTTATTCCTATAATATTTAATTACCATTGATTTGGTCCATAAAATGTTAACTACCTTAATGTTTCCTTGTAAGTATAACCCTTCATTTTTAACCCTATAACCCTGCCCCAATCAATCTGCCTCAGGGAAGAGCATAATTGGTGAAATTGATTATAGGGATCTTATCCATTTCTGAAGTTTGTTATGCCCCTTTCTCATGCAAACATCTTCCTTAGAAGGATGCTCCTAGGATGCCACGAGTTCGAGCATGGAAATAACATTCCAAACCAATGAAGAAGACTGCAGGATGTGTTGACACACGTCCTTCTTCCACTTACTATAAACATTTTCTCCATTCACCTCCACATTAACCTATGCAAATACTGTTGGGGTTGATGCTCTAAAGTCTCGTGTCTTATAGTTTGTAAATAGTATATACGAACACCTGTGATTGTTAATATATCATATTTACTTCACATCTTGTTGTTTTTCTAATTTACTTGTTTTATTTGCTTTACCACAAACCAATAAACATAAAATCCCTGGTTATCTGTATGTGACTTAAACATGTATGTGGTGACATACAAGTGGATTATGTCTTGAGTGATAACCAAAATGGTCTGTAGTATATGGATATAGGAGGGAAACCTTATCTTGGTAATGTTATGGACGCGGCCCGCTTTGTGGAATGGTCACAAGTGTTGTGACTTACCACAGATGATCTGATCCTGATCATTCGTGTTGAGGACATGCGAGCGGGGGCGTCCTATACAAAGAGTTTNCAGATGATCTGATCCTGATCATTCGTGTTGAGGACATGCGAGCGGGGGCGTCCTATACAAAGAGTTTGTATAAGACCTGACCACGAAGTATTAATGTCTCGTTATATAACACCATTCATGACAGAGATTTCACTTCACTAGGATAACCATAGGTAACATGACCTCAATCCTGAGTGAGTTGGGAACTTCTGCCATTGAGGACGGTCCTTTATTTGTATAGGTGCAAGTGGCCAAGTCGCCGATTCAAACCTACCATTTTAGGGATATGTCTGATTTGGGAGCTGGGAACTCAACTACACAAGATGGAATTCACTCCTTCCCCGAGGCAGGGGTAAGTAGATAGATGGCTCCCTTAAGGGCTGACTCCGGGGCTTGAACAATGTGGCGCTACACACCTTCTCTTGGCCCGAGAGGTGTTCACACATAGTTGGACTATGTTGTGTTGTTCATGAGAGGAATCAGTGGTACTTAAGGAGTAAGATGTAACTACAGGGACAAAACGGTAAATTGGCCTAGCTGTACTTATAAGCATCTGTGAAAGGCCATCGTACTTATGATTGGTTATATCCAATGGACATAGAAATATATCTGTGGTAAGAAGAGTTCAGTTGTTGGTCTTTAGTGGAGTCATTTTCTTTTAACGGATAGTGAATCACGTGGCTAAAGAGTTTAGTCAGCCATTCACGTACCGTTGGAGCTTCGAGTTACATTTCCATTAGATCACCTGGGTAGCTTGGATAAAGTCGAGAACCAGTATTTGGATTAATTTGAAATGTTCAAATTGACAAGAGAAAGTTCAATTATATATGATATAATTGGCTAAATGTATGAGATACATTATTTTGGAGGAAATTAGATATAAATATGATTTATATCAAGTAGAGGAAAAATACTATAGTAGATATATGATATCAAACTATAAGATATAAATATAATATGATTATATTTATTATTTAAATTAATTGATCAATTATTTAATAATTAACCAATTAAACGTTTGAACGTGGGAATGTGGGGCCGTGAAGGTTAAGGTAACCAGCGGGTTGAAGTATGAAAATCGTTTTCATTTTGAGAATTAATTCAATTTCGTGCATTCGATAGCCCACACCTAAAAGTAAACCATGAAAGAGCAATCGCTGATAGCCTATACGATAGATTCTCATTTGTCTAAACGATCGTCTAGTTCACGCGTTCCTTAAACGATCATATACTACTTTCCTAAACGATCATCCAGTTTTTCTTAAACGAACGTGTAGTTCTACTATATGATAAGCGTCACTGCTATACGATAGCAGAGTTCTTCTCATGCGCCGTTGTCATCTATACGAAATCCTCTCCTCCATCCTCTACCAAACTCACTAGAGCCCACTCTTTGGGTTTTTTACGCCAAGGATGCCCGGGTTTCCGTTGTGGTGGTGTTATCCCCGAAGCCTTGTTCGTGTACGTTCGGATTGTGTAGTAACAGTCGAGAGACTCGCCGAGTGCTGGTAGATCGATGGAGTTTTCCGCTGCTGTGGGTTCACACAAACGAAGACCGTCTTCCTCTGGTATGAACCCATTTCTCTATGTTTTATCGTATTCTGAGCATGTTGTTGATGAGTTTAATATGCATAACTGTTAGTATAGAATGTATATCGTTTATATTTCGGTCACTGTGAAATCGAAGCGATCTAAGCCCGCTCATAAAACTCTCATTTTGAGATCCTTCAATTGGTATCGGAGCCAGGTTTCTGATACTCCAATTTCATTAGTTGCAACGAAATAACATTTACGTTCATGGTGGGTGCATTTCTATGCTGTTTTTAAGTGTTAATACTGTTGTGGATGTGCCGGATTAATCGAAGTTTTCAGAATGCATTGCCTTGGTCTATTTAAATTCCTTTTACATTTGCGGTTATATGTAAAGGCCCCTGCGTTTTTGGGCATATATAATTGAAATCGAGTTTGTATTCAAAGTGTTTGAAGTCTTGAGTTGTTCATCGAAGTTCTGGGCAAAGGTTACGGCTCTTCAAGGAAGAAGATGATCTAGGGTTGATCGCATCATGCAGAAAAGGTTCTATGCCATCGCTATCCATCACATCGTGAAGATGAAGGACTAAGCGATCGTGGTTGAAAGCATTGGTTGAATGATGAGATATGCGATCAAGCATTGGTCGTATTGAGAAGACGATCGGGCATACGATCGCTGAGTATCGATTAATGCGCGCACAAGCTAGATGATCGTTTAGGTCAGCAAGCTTCATCACTTAGTAACTGACTAAACGATCACTTAGCATCGTAAGGTAAATTGTTTACCAAGTTTCACGCATCAGTTAAATGATCAGACGCTCGCGTATCGTTTAAAGCGCGCTAGACGATTGTTTAGGTTAGCAAGCTTCATCGCTTAGTAACTGACTAAATTATCGCTTAGTAACTTAAGGTAAATCGTATACCTATTGTCGCACTACACGATCGCATGGATGATCAGGCTTTGCAGCCTCATCGTCGTCTACATGATCATTTGCTAAAGTTCTTATCGTCTAGTGTGCGCTAAACAATCGTCTACCTGCTAAAGATTACTACACGATGGAGACCTCCTGGCGGTTCAAGACCCAGTTCGCTTGTGAACCAGTTTGATCAATGACAAATGTAATGATAGGGTTTTCATTTCGGTTCTTTTTTTGGTTTAAAGGCTCATCCCGGTCCATTAATATATTTGTTTAATACATGCGATGTATGTCTTATATATCATATGGTATGCACATATAGTAAATCCCACCTTAAGTTATACATTGATCATGCATCATCTCTTTATTGTAATTGTTATAATTTAGAGAAGCATAATTTTATTATGTAAGAGCATGCTCATGCATCATTAATATAAGAGTTATATTTATGCATGCATAAAAAGCATTGATATGCATCATCTTTATATTATAATTGTTATAGTATAAGGGTAAACGATAGCATGTTTGCTTGGTTATTACGCGTTATATAAAAGTTATATAGTAATGATCGGACATTACATGAAGCATGACACATAGGTTACTTTATAATTTTTATAAATGCCTCGTTATGCGCAATATTTTTTTTAGTTGTTTCTTTTTAAGAGTTGAGAAATTAGAACTAAAAGAAATAAGAAAGACATGCATACTCACTTAGGTTTAATTCATGTTTTAAAATGTTTAAAACTTGGATCACATAAACCTAAGATCACGATTCTAATATAATTAGCAACCCTAAGGCTTTAATCTTTTCATCAGTTTAATAGGATTAAATTGGCTAATAAAAGGTTAAAATGTAGCAAATCTATCTATAAGGGACCTTTTTTCTAAGGCGGGTTCTATCTAGGCTGGGGTATTTAAGTTGACGAAAACGTAACACCCCTACCTGGGAACTTACCTGGAAAGGTGAATTAGATAGATTTGATGAGTGCGTGCAAGTTAAGAACAGTCCATTAAAGTGTTTAAATGTGACTATTTGAACTTTTTTATATTTCATAAACAAACGTTGTTTATGAGCAGACTTTAAAAAGATCACTTAGACTAAAATCAGTAGCCGGTTTGTCTAGGTTAATGAATCCCTAAGTAGAACATTCAGTGGGAGGTACTTGAGGCATAAGATACTTCACTTAAACCTTTCACTTTTTTCCTAAAGTCCACACCGTGTGATCTATCCTCAGCCTCGCGGCACCTTTGGCGTGTCCCCCCAACGGATGGTGTTTGGGTAGGTCAATATCAAGGTGGAATGGAGAGAATGTTCATAGTAAGTGGGAGCGGAAAATGCGACAGCATATCCCTCGGTCTCCCTCGTTAAGTTGAATAAAGTTACTGTACATCGCCTCGAGGCACCCTGGGAGTGTCCCTCTAAAGGATGGCAGTTTTGTGCGTTTCTTTATTTGATCTCCTGCAAGAGGATAAGGTAACTTAGTCTTTTGTCCTAATCTATCTTTTCCCTATGGTAAGCGCATTAGGGTGGGACTCTGGCATCGAAAACGAGGTGTTACATTTACACAGAATGGTTAAATGTTAACAATTCTAGACCGAAAAAATGGTGGTTGTTAGGTTCAGTTCCAAGAGTTGGTTCTGCCTAATGGTTGAGAATGTCTCATCCCAGTGAAGGGGCAACTGATCACCCCACCGGTGGCGTTTGTCCTGAATCACTGAGCATTGCAAAATAGAAGTCTAAAACTTAGGGTACTTGAAATTGTTTTGCAAAACTAATTGGTTTTAAAAGTGGTTTAGCAAAACTAATCAAGATTTGTTTGTATTTTCAGCAACTTTTTCAAATGGCTACAGCCACCTTATCACTGGTAAGCGCCGAAAAATTAACTGGCGAAAATTTTTCAACATGGAAACATATGATCACGAAGATCCTAATCATCGAGGATCTCATGTTAGCTCTCACGGAGGCTTGTCCTCCTATTCCAGCTCCAAATGCCACTCGAAATGTTCAGGAGGCATACGAGCGATGGATAAGGGCAAATGAGAAGACCCGAGCCTATATCTTGGCAAATCTTTCTGACGTCTTGGCCAAGAAGCATGAGCCTATGGTCTCAGCTGGTGAGATCATGGAGTCCCTACGGGGGATGTTTGGACAACCGTCTGAATAGCTTATGTATGGGGCTCTTAAATATATATTCAACTCCAAAATGCAAAAAGGCACCTCTATTCGTGAACATGTGCTAAACATGATGGTCCACTTCAATGTGGCGGAGTTGAATGAGTCTACCATCGATGAGGGCAGCCAAGTTAGCATAATCCTACATTATTTGCCAGAGAGCTTCTTACACTTTGTTAGCAATGTAATTCTTAACAAAGTGAAGTATACCCTTACAACTCTCCTCAACGAGTTGCAGACATACCAATCTTTACTGAAAAGTAAGGAGATGCAGAAGGGTGAGGCAAATGTAGCTTCATCCTCAAGGACATTCCATAGAGGTTCGACCTTAAGAACGAAGTCTGCACCTTCTACTTATAAATCTGCAAAGGGGAAGAAGAAGAAGGGTGGTAAGGGAAAAGAGAAGGCACCTGCTAACCCACTGCATGTCGCCCCGAGGAGGCGTCCACAAGTTGCTAAAGGAAAGTGTTTCCATTGAAATCAAGATAGACATTAGAAGAGGAACTATCTTCGGTATCTGAAGGAGAAGAAAGCAGCCAAGGGTAAGGCCAAGGCAGATAAAGGTAAATATGATTTACTTGTACTCGAAACTTGTTTAGTAGAGAATGATGATTTGGCCTGGATAATTGATTCAGGCGCCACTAATCATGTTTGTTCTTCTTTTTAGGGGATTAGATCTTGGCGATAGTTGGAGGCTGGTGAGATGACGATGCGAGTAGGCACCAGGCACGTCGTCTCAGCCGTGGTAGTGGGAGGGATCCAGTTGACTTTACAGAATAGGTTTCTAAATTTAATTGATGTATATATTGTTCCTAAACTAAAAAGAAACCTTATTTCTGTAAAGTGCTTATTGCAATGTAAATACACTGTCTCTTTTAATGTGAATAAAGCATTTATTCATAAAGATGGTGTTTTTATTTGCATAACAAATCTGGAATCAAATTTATATGTGCTAAGGCCGTTAGCCATTAATTCCCTTTATAATATTGAAATGTTCAGAACTGCCATAACTCAATCAAAACGTCAACAAATTTCTCCAAAAGAAAATGCCCAACTTTGGCATCTACGTTTAGGGAACATCAATCTCAATAGGATTGAGAGATTGGTAAAGAATGGACTTCTAAGTGAATTAGAAGAAAATTCTTTATCTGTGTGCGAATCTTGCCTTAAGGGTAAGATGACCAAACGACCTTTTACTGGAAAAAGTTTTAGAGCTAAAGAGCCTTTTAAATTAGTATATTCTGGCCTTTGTGGTCCTATGAATATGCGAGCTCGGGGTGGTTATGAGTATTTTATCAATTTTACTGATGATTACTCCAGGTACGGGTATGTTCATCTTTTGCAACAGAAGTCTAAATCCTTTGAAAAGTTCAAAGAGTTCAAGGCTGAAGCTGGAAACGCATTGGATAGACGAATTAAAACACTTTGATCATATCGAGGTAGAAAGTTTTTGGACTCCACATTCCAGGACTATTTGATAGAACATGGAATCATTTCCCAACTTTTAGTGTCGGGTACACCTTAGCAGAATGGTGTAGCGGAGAGGAGAAATAGGACCTTGTTAGACATGGTTCATTCGATGATGAGTTACGCTTCCTTACTGGACTCATTTTGGGGTTTCGTGGAGACTGCGGTGTACATTCTCAACTATGTTTCCTCCAAGAGTGTTGCAAGAACACCTCTGGGGTTGTGGAATGAGCGTAAAGCTAGTTTACGTCATTTTCGCATTTGTGGTTGCCCTGCACATGTGCTTGAGGCTAATCCCAAGAAGTTGGAACCACGGTCGAGGTTATCCCTCTTTGTAGGCTACCCCAAAGGTATACGAGGGGGTTATTTTTATGATCCGACAGAAAATAGGTGCTTGTTTCAACAAACACTACTTTCCTGGAAGAGGATCATATAAGGGAGCACAATCCATGAAGAAAAGTCATGTTACGTGAGCTTTCCAATGAAACTACTAAAACTTCAACAAGAGTTGTTGAAGAGCCTGCTACATCAACAAGAGTTGTTGATGGGAGTTCATCTAGTAGATCGGTTTCACCTAAAGAGTTGAGGGAACCTCGACATAGTGGGAGGGTTGCGAACCCACCCGTTCGCTATCTGGTTTCACGAAAATCCTTGCTATGGTAGCAGATGACGACGTTGAGGATCTGTTGTCTTATAAGAAGGCAATGGAGGATGTTGGCCAGGTTGAATGGGTCAAAGCTATGGATCTAGAGATGAAGTCGATGTACTTCAACTCAGTATGGGATCTTATAAATTAGCCTGATGGGGTTCGCCCTATAGGTTGTAAATGGATCTACAAGCGCAAACGGGGTGCTGATGGGAAGGTATAGACCTTCAAGGCTCGACATGTGGCAAAGGATTATACCCAGATAGAGGGAGTCGACTATGAAGAGACTTTCTCACCTGTTGCCATGTTAAAGTTGATCTGCATCCTCCTATCCATGCAGCTTATTATAATTATGAGATCTGGAAAATGGACGTCAAGACGGCCTTGCTGAATGGCAATCTTTAAAAGACCATTTATATGGTGCAGCCGAGGGATTCATAGCCCAAGGTCAAGAGAAAAAGGTTTGAAAACTGAATCGATCCATTTATGG
The DNA here is from genome assembly GCF_009727055.1 of Benincasa hispida. Classification (NCBI taxonomy): domain Eukaryota; kingdom Viridiplantae; phylum Streptophyta; class Magnoliopsida; order Cucurbitales; family Cucurbitaceae; genus Benincasa; species Benincasa hispida. The sequence goes on from NC_052359.1 coordinate 32,906,345, forward strand.
ACTGAAACAGGCGTCTCGATCTTGGAACATACGATTTGATGTTGCGATTAAGTCGTATGGATTGACCAAAACGTTGATAAACCATGTGTCTACAAGAAGATCATCAATGCTTTAATAGTCTTCTTAATGTTGTATGTAGACGATATCCTACTCAATTGGAATGATGTAGGTCTACTGACTGCAATTAAGAACTGGCTAGCGACCCAATTCTAAATGAAAGATTTGGGAGAGGCTCAGTTTATTCCAGGGATCCAGATTTTTCGGGATCGCAAGAATAAAGTGCTAGCACTGTCTCAAGCATCGTACATTGACAAGATGTTGCTCAAGTACTCGATGCAGGACTCCAAGAGAGGCCTACTGTCATTCAGGAATGGAGTCACTTTGTCTAAGGAAATATGTTCTAAGACGCCTCAAGAGGTTGATGAGATGAGACGGATCCCATATGCGTTTGTCGTTGCCAGTTTGATGTACGGGATGCTCTATACTCGTCTAGACATCTGCTACGCTGTGGGTATAGTCAGTAGATATCAGTCTAACCCAGGCCAGGGTCACTGGACCACAGTGAAAAACATCCTCAAGTATCTTCGGAGAACGAGGGACTACATGCTCATGTATGGTTCGAGGGATTTGATCCTTACAGGATACACAGATTCTGACTTTCAGACTGATAAGGACTCTCGCAAGTCCATATCAGGGTTAGTCTTCACTCTTAACGGAGGAGCTGTAGTGTGGCGAAGCACTAAGTAGGGGTGCATCGCCGACTCCACTATGGAGGCGGAGTATATAACGGCTTGCGAAGTTGCTAAGGAGGTCGTCTGGCTCAGAAAGTTCTTGACAAACCTGGAAGTTGTTCCAGATATGTCCAGGCCCATTATCCTCTATTGTGATAATAGTGAGGCAGTTCGAACTTCAAGAAGCCAAGGAGTCACCGGCGCGGAAAACACATAGAGTGGAAGTATCATCTGATCCACGAGATAGGGCATCAAGGGGACATGATCGTCACGCAGATCGCTTCAGAGCATAATGTTGCTGACCTGTTTACGAAGTCTCTCACGGCTACAGTGTTTGAGGGTCATCTACGAAGCATGGGTCTACAGGATTGCCCGCGATTGAACTAGGGCAAGTGGGAGATTTTATTGTACTGGGCTTTTATGTGCCCTAGTTTATTGTTTTGTACTAAGTTTTTGTACACCCCACTTCGCTTTAGGACAAGTGGGAGATTGTTGGGGTTGATGCCCTAAAGTCTCGTGTCCTATAGTTTGTAAACAGTATATACGAACACCTGTGATTGTTAATATATCATATTTACTTCACATCTTGTATTTTTGCTCAGTTACTTGTTTTATTTGCTTTACCACAAACCAATAAACATAAAATCCCTGGTTATCTGTATGTGACTCAAGCATGTATGTGGTGACATACAAGTGGATCATGTCTTGAGTGATAACCAAAATGGTTTGTAGTATATGGATATAGGAGGGAAACCTTATCTTGGTAATGCTACGGACGCGGCTCACTTTGTGGAATGGTCACAAGTGTTGTGACCTGCCACAGATGATCTGATCCTGATCATTCGTGTTGGGGACATGCGAGCAGGGGCGTCCTATACAAAAAGTTTGTATAAGACCTGACCACGAAGTGTTAATGTCTCGTGATATAACACCATTCATGACAGAGACTTCACTTCACTAGGATGACTATAGATAACATGACATCAATCCTGAGTGAGTTGGGAGCTCCTGCCATTGAGGACAGTCCTTTGATTTGTATGGGTGCGAGTGGCCAAGTCGCCAATTCAAACCTACCATTTTGGGGATACGTCTGATTTGGGAGCTGGAAACTCAACTACACAGAACTGGAAATTCAACTACCAAGCTTCCCGGAGGTAGGGGTAAGTAGATAGATGGCTCCCTTATGGGTTGATTCCGGGCTGAATGATGGTGCCACACACCTTCTTTGGCCGAGAGTGTACACACTAGTTGGACTATGTTTATATTGTTCATTAGAGGAATCAGTAGTACTTAAGAAGTGAATGTAACTAACAGGGTAAAACGGTAATTGGCCCAACTGTACTTACGAGCACTTTGTGAAGGGTCATCGTATCACATGATTGGTTTATATCAATGATATAGAAATATATCTGTGGTAAGAAGAGTTCAACTATTGATCTTTAGTGAAACTCACCGACAGTTAACGGATGGTGAATCTCATGGCTAAAGAGTTTAGTCAGTCATTCACGTACCGTTGGAGCTTCGAGACACTGGTCCATTAGGTCACCTAGGTACTTGGGATAAAGTCGAGAACCAGTGTTTGGGTTAATTTGAAATGTTTCAAATTGACAAGAGGAATTCAATTATATATGATATAATTAGACTGGTTAATTTATATATATAATTGGCTAAATTATGAGATATATTATTTTGGAGGAAAATTAGATTAAATATAATTTATATCCAAGTAAGAAAATACTATAGTATATATCTGATATAAACTATAGATATAAATATAAATATGATTATATTTATTAATTAAATTAATTGATTAATTATTTAATAATTAACCAATTAAACATTTGAACGTGGGAACGTGGGGCTGTGAAGGTTAAAATAACCGGCGGGTTGAAGTATGAAAATCGTTTTCATTTTGAGAATTAATTCAATTCGTGCATTCGATAGCCCGCACTTAAAAAGAAACTGTGAAAGAGAGATCGTTGAGAGCCTATATGATAGATTCTCATTTGTCTAAACGATCGTCTAGTTCACGCATTCTCTAAACGATTGTATACCACTTTCCTAAACGATCGTCCAGTTTTTCCTAAATGAACGTGTAGTTCTACTATACGATAAGCGTCCTCGCTATACGATAGCAAAGTTCTTCTCGTGCGCGCTTGTCGTCTACACGAAATCCTCTCCTCCATCCCTTACCAAACTCAACAGAGCCCACTCTTTGGGTTTTTGATATCGAGGATACCCGGGTTTCCCTTGTGGTGGTGTTATCCCCGAAGCCTTGTTTGTGTACGTTCGGATCGTGCAGTAACAATCAAAAGACTCATCGGGTGCTAGTAGATCGGTAGAGTTTTTTGCTGTTGTGGGTTCACACAAACAAAGACCGTCTTCCTCTGGTATGAACCCCTTTCTCTATGTTTTATCGTATTCTGAGCATGCTGTTGATGAGTTTAATATGCATAACTGTTAGTATAGAATGTATATCATTTATATTCTGATCACTGTGAATCAGAGCGATCTAAACCCACTCATGGAACTCTCGTTTTGAGATCCTTCAAATACCTTGGAAGGGTGCGCCCAAGGCACCACTAGACCAAGCATGAATCTCACCTTGTGAACTTTTAGGGAGAACGTGGGTGGAAAAATGACATATCACATACATCTTTTTTCTCCCACTAAGTGTTTCGTAAAAATGGGTTTATAAACTTAGAAAAATCCGGCTAATTAATTTTAACTAAGTCCTTTGTTAATTTGCTCTAACGTTTATATTGAATATTTTAACAATATGTGATTTCATTTATTAAATTCTTTAATAAATTCAATCATTTATTACATGTTTATATAATATTTGCTCAATTCACCTTCCAGGTTGGTTCCCAGGTAGAGGTGTTCCGTTTCCGTCAGCTTAAATACCTCAGCCTAGATAGAATGTTCTTAAGACAAAGGTCCTTTATGGGCAATTATTTTATAAACTTAATCTTTTGTGGAATTCATTTTAATCCTATTAAAACAAATTAAAAGATTAACCTATTTTTAATCTCATTTGAAAACCAAGTAAAATTAAAATGGACCTATGTTTGCATGAAACTCTTTGTTATAGATTTTACTTTATTCCATTAAACATATAGCAATTATATTTTAATGTCATATTAAAACTTCTAATTTGCATCTAATGACGTTGATCAAATATAAAAAATTATATTTATCCAACTAGTGTCATGCTCAATGCAAGATTCATTTTCATTGGAAAGATATAACATTTATATTCATCATCCATGAAAATTAAACATACATATTCATCATTCCATCATATATTATAACATTTATAATATTGTATGATGCATGAACATGCTTAATGAAACATACAGCAAAATAATATAACACTTATATTATGACGCATGAGCATGCTAATGAAATCATGCAATTATAAATTATAAATAATATAATACTTATATTAAGTATGATGCATGAAAATGTTTATCCTAAGGTGAGATTTCAAATCTATATAATATAGATTATGTGATATAAATTCATCCATTAATTTATACATACATCAAATGTATAATAAATTAAACAACAAATATTGGACCAAATTTTGGTATCCTAAAAATTAATTAAATTAATATAACTATTTTATATTAATTAAATTAATAAAAAAAACAAATAAAATTACATAAAACAAGGAAAGTTGCTACAAGCACCGAAGAGGGGACTCAAACTCACGATCGCTGGACTCATCACACACACTTGTGAAGTTCGGACCGTTGCAACGCTGGGGGGTGGAGTGTTGCAACGCTACAGATAATGCTCGTCTCGCCTAGCCTCATAGAGTTGCAACGCTATAGTCCATAAACCTCCATTTTGATGCGTTTTGGTTCGAACTTGGACCGAAAACCTCCATTTTTCACTGATCTCTTCAGCAACTCTTGCTCCTCGATCGACACAGACTTACAGACTCGATAGCAAAACTTAAATACCCAAAAAATAACGGGCCCTTACATTGTAATAGCATTAAAACATAAAGCTAACTGTCAAAAAATGTTAACATCCAGTATTGCAAACCTCACATTCGAAATGTGGATTAAAACCCACCTTTCTTCTTCTTTTAGCATGGAGGAACCAATCTACACATAACCCAAAATTTAAAATTTAAAATCCACTTTCTAGCACTAAAACTATTCCAAAAAGGTTCCAAAGACTTAATATTCACAAAAAATTGAGCCAAGGTCGCCTAAACAATTCTTTATTACGTTGGATAGCTTGCTTAACAACCTTAAATTCCTAAATCTAACATCCAAAAGTTATGGATAAAATTAAATCTTGGCCCAAAACTTAACAATATCAATGGACACTCCAAAAACAACCAAATCTCAAACTAATCAAGAAACTTACCTGCTCCTCAAAAAAACTGGCAGTGGAGTGGCAGCGGCAACAGAAACAGAGAGATCAACGTGGGAGCGAGGAGCAGCCGAACGGAGCGAACAAAACCGACGACGACTTGGGCTTGTGTGGGGCAGGTGAGAGACGAGAGAGGTTTTCGGCCGAGGGCTTGAATGAAGAAGAAGAAGGCTGGGGATGTTGCATAAGTGGGGAAGGACAAAAAAACTTGTTTTATTTTTTTAATTTTATTTTTACATATATAAATATATATATATATAAAGTCAAAATCCTAAATTGATTTTACTTTAGTCCCCTCTCCAAAATATCCTAAATCTTTTTAAATCTTCCAAATTTCAAAATTCAAACCATTTATCAAATTAATTAATTATCTTCTCAAATTACCTTAATTTTGGCTCCAATAACTAAAATTAAAAGGAACATAAAATCTAATAAATGTAAGATAATTAATATAAATTCACTGGAAATTTCAGGATGTTACACTCACCCTAATAAAGCCTATGCCTCACTTAAATCAGATTTTTCTTTATGTTCTTAATCAATTTTTAATTTAGAATATTAATAAAAAAAATTCAGATGGTTTCTATGAAAAATAACACTGAGAAAAATGATTGTAAATTGTAGAAGAAATCAAAGGTGAAAGAGGTTAAAAAAAGCATTTATCTCTAAATGAACGATCGAAAAAAAAAAAAAAGAAAAAAAAATGAGACATTGGTTGCCCAAAGACTAACGATTCTTCTTGTTGTTGATTAGAACCCCTTAAAGCTTTGTTGGTGGTTGAATCCTTTTCAATGGTCGATGGACAGACTCGTTTATGTCCATGGATAGAGACCTTTGTCTTCTAATTTCTCACGTTGGTTGTTTAAGATGCATGCAAGCAAATCTATTGTGTTAATTGGATAATTTCACAAAATAAACTAAATCTCAAAAACTTTTCTATGGATGGCCTCTTCCTTAAAACTTATCTATAATTGACCTTTTGACCATTAAAATACCAATTTTACCCCTAATTTAAAAAACTCATCAAACTGTACCACATTTCTTCTTCCTTCAATGATTTCTTCAACTCTTCATCCAATATGTATTCAGTGAAACACTAACATTCTACCAACACTTTTATTCCCAACTAATATTCTACTAATGGAATTGAATAACATTGATATCAAGAATGGAAGGTCACTCTTAGTTAGTCATTTTCTGTTGAACGTTGTTCATCCTCCCATTATTCTCCCAGAGTTTCAATACAACATCCTCATTGTCGAACGCTTTCATCTTTATTTACATTGTATCTTTGGGTATAGAGGAAGATTCGTTCGTCAGATCCAGAAACGGAGAGAATGTAAGTGATATTCTACAGTATTTCTTGTCCCCAGACTATTTAGTATTGAATGAACAATTGTATAGCAATATATATACGATTGTTCATTATAATGTAAACACTCATTTAGTATTATATGAACGATCGTTTAGTATTATACAAACGATCGCTTAGTATTATTTAAACGATAATTTAAATGATCTTTTGCATAATACTCAACAATCATTTAGTATTATATAAACGATATTTTATATTCTACTTCATAATTGTATAGTATTATATAAACGATTGTGTATATAATATCGAACGATCGTTTAGTAGTTTATACGCGATCGCATATACAATTTTAAGCAAACACTTATAAATAGTTGGGCGATCGATTATCAATTACTAGGCGATTTCTTAAAATTTGATTGGGTATTGCTTAAAATTTGCTAATCCAATTGTAGATTAATGGCGCTACTTTGCATCTTTCTACGATTTGGTAGGGAATGGGACCAATCGGGAAGCAATTATGTTGGAGATCATATGAAAGGTTTGAAGGTCTGAATTGATATAACAATCAATGAATTAGTGAATATTATGCACCAACGACTGAATATCGATCCAGATATGTTTGATATACACATTAAATGTTATTACAATCTATTGGTCCTAGCTTCCCCAATTGACATAGTCGACGATAAAGATCTTAGCTTCTTTTTAGAAGGTAATGATGCATCCCGGATGCCGTTATTTGTATTAGTTACACCTTACAAAAGTCATGAAGTACACATTGACAATATGTACTAACAATGCAATCCAACAAATCAACTCATTCCAACCAGTCAAAACTTTTGATATGCAACCATTCCAACACGTAATATTCCCACCATGTCTTCAATGGATAATCATATTGAGCCATGTAACTTGGGGGAAGATTGAAGTGAAGCTTGGTTTGGTCACAACAATGAACCCAGATGTACTCCACAGTTCGATACTGACCATGGATATGGCCAACTTCTCCAACACCTTACATTCATGTTCTAACCCCACTTGTTCCCGCCCCATCAGTTGGTTGGTTGAACTTGCAATTTGACTCATTCAAATGGCATACTTTTGCACATTTTCGTTAATCCATGAACAGGAACCGTTTCACCTAATCGATCGTGGTGAAGTCAGCAATGGATTCGGTGGATCATCCACGTCACGAATTGGATGGCTGGCCCAATTCTGACTAGTTCTCCGCACTACTTTTCCGCTGTTATAAAATACTCTTATGCTTATTTAGTGAAAAACTGGCAGGCTCTGGCTACCTTGCGGAGCAAACAAAAGATCCCCAAATCACAATGGTGTTGTGCCCGAATCTCTTTTTGACTATTCGTTAGTGATTCCACTATAAGTGAGATTTTGAGTAAGTGTTTACACGCCTTTAATTCAAATGCATTCCACCGTTCCAACCCAACCATTTGTAGATATGCCTAGACCATCAGAGGGCATATCGTATGACAACCTCACTACAATATCTCATGACTGTCTGAATGACAAGGATATAAAGGTCAGTCAAATTTTTTTTTCGAAATATGACTTGTCAGTTAAATTATCAATACTTGAAATAAAAAAGAACTTCGACTACCATGTAAAGAAGTCAACGAAGTGCTTGCTAACTATGCGGTGTTTAGTGGAGGAATGCAAGTGGAGGGTTCGTGCAAAAAAATTGAAAGAAAGTGATCCTTCAAAGTGACAAAATATCCGAGTGAACATACATGTTCTCTTGAAATGAGAATGGGTAATCATTGACAAGCAAAAATTTGAGTTATTGGACACTTAATCAAGTCCAAATTAAGAACAAGTTGGTCGAACATACCGCCAGAGGGATATCATTGAGAACGTCTGGTGAGATTTTGAAGTGAATATAAGTTACAGACAAACTTATCGCGCTAGAGAGTATGGATTGGTGTTTGCACGAGGGTCGCTGGAAGGATCATATGTTATTGTTAAGGCATATGGCGAGGCATTTAAGCTTGCAAAGTCGGGTACAATCTTTGAAGTTGAAGTTGAGGACAAACATTACTTTATGTATGTCTTCATGGCACTTGGCCCGTTTATTAGGGATTTATTGAACTGCATACGCCAAGTAAACGTTGTTGATGGGACACATCTGTACAAGAAATATAAAGGTATGTTGTTAATAGCAACATGCATTGATGGTAATAACAACATATATCCTATGTAGATGAGGAGAACGATGCATCATGGAATTGGTTCATGACTCATTTGAAGGCTTCAGTAGAAGACATTCTCAATTTAGTGATTATATCAGATCGTCACATCTCAATTGCGAAGGCTGTCTCAAGTATATTCCCTAATGCATTCCATGCCCTATGTATATACCATATTCGGAACAATTTGGTGGACAGATTCAAGAATAAGGGCATAATTCCACACTTCTACCTAGCAGTGTCATAAAATGTATGAATTTCAGATGTTTTGGGCTAAGCTCCAACAATATCTTGGGGTGACGACCTATCTTGAGGAGATTGGATTACAACGGTGGGCAAAGGTTTATCAAGTCCATTATAGGTATGACAAGATGATGACAAATATAGTAGAATGCCTCAATGAATGTTGAAAGATGCACGAGAACTACCAATCACGAAGCTATTGGAGCATATCCGTGAGTGGCTACAAGGTTGGTTTTATGTCCGATGTACACATACAATGGCATGCACAAACATTGTAACTGATTATGCAATGGTATTTTTAAGGAATCAGAACTGATGTCTAGGACATATCATATTTCTCCGACAGACATGCATATAATTAATGTGGACGATGGATATTTGGGGGGGTTGGTTGATCTTCGTTCACGGACATGTACTTGTATGGAGTTCAATTATATAGAGATCTCATGCTCCCATGAAATATCTGCGGCAACCCTTAGAAACATTAATGTTCAAACATTTTGTTCAAAATGGTTTACAGTTGAATGTATGCTTATTGCTTATGCAAAACCAATCTTCCCTATTGGACATAGATAAGAATGGAGTCAAAGATCAAATTTTGAAGACTTCAAAATTCTACCACCACGAAAGGTACCAAGTGCGAGTCGACGTCATACTATTAGGATACCTTCTATTGAAGAAGAGCCACGACAAATCCACAGGTGTACACGTTGTGGACAAAGAGGGCATAACAAGAAAATGTGCATATAAACATTAATAACACCTGAGACTGGCCCATCTAGGCTCGATGATATGTAAGTTATGGGTGATCGTTTACTTATTTGTATATAGCTTCTCCCTCTTTGTTACCATCTACATGTGGCTTTTTCCCCCTTTTCACATCCTCAGGTAAACACCTGGTTGGTTTTTTCCTTTTTCAGCGCTTGGGGAGGTCATTTTTCTCCTACATTTAAATTGTAAATCAGTTAGATAATAATGGACTTACCTTGATTTCAATGTTAAGATGATTAATTCATAAAATGGTCGATTTTCATTTTAATGGCTTCTTTTTTAGTTGCACTCTCCATAACATTGGTTGGATCCAAATCGAAGTGGCTCCTAAGATTGAATCATTTTATGGGGAGTTCAAGTCTTTCGTCGACTGTTGCTTCTATCGTATTCTGCTCAATAGCCATACATTGATCACTGATACATTTGGACTACTCATTGTGGGGGGTTCCTTCATTATTATTATTATCATCATCATCATTGTGAGTCCGTTCATTATTACCACCATCATCATCATTATCGTCATCATTTCACTTAAGGAGTCCCTTCATTGTTATCCTGAACAAATCACACAAAACATACAAGTAAAGAAGATATTCTATATGATCGTTTAAGATATTCTACACGATCGTTTAAGATATTCTACACATTGTTTAAGATATTCTACACATTGTTTAAGATATTCTACACAACCATTTAATATTTTCTACACGATCATTTATAAATATCTACACGATCGTTCAAGATTATCCAAACAATCTTTAGGATTTTATAGACGATCATTTATGATTATATGCATACATACCCCATGTAAATGCTGGACTAGCAACTTTATTTCGTTTAGCTGCTGGCCCATTAGATGATGCTAGACAGTAAAGGTATTCACCCATCTGACTAACCATGGTAGTCTTTGCTAAATCTTTTCGAACTTTTTTAATTTCCTCCCTAAGAATTTTGTATGATTTGGAATGACGATGTTTGGAGGACTTATGTGGCGTGTTTAACAATTCATCTTGTCCCCTCCTACCCTTCTCCTGGTTAGTTTGAATTGGCCTACATGATTTGGACTCTATGACATGATGCTTAGTTACATGCTGACCTTGCTCACCAACATGGGGTTCATTGGATGGAGGGTTTTCTTGCTCCCCAACATGTTGGTCCAACCCATCGTGCCCCCTAAAGGACTCATAGGTATCCAAAGAGTGATCATGCCCTTCAACCTCCTCAACCTCCACAATCCTTCTTCCTTTGACATCATGGATCATCTCCTCACTTCTTCTTCCTTCCAACCGGTCCTCCTTGTACCTTATCTTCTCTACTCTCGATAAAAGTCTCGTAAAAACAATAGTCTGTACATAAGCAAATGAGTAAGTCAGAATGCACGAAACTATGATAGATGCCAATAATTACTAAGCGATCGGTTACTTACTTTTTTGAACTAAAACACATTCTTACTCAATGATTTATAAGATGGATCATGAGAACAAGTCCATCTAAGAATTCTAGGAATTGCAGCCTTGCTGACTTTAGTGGCTATGAACTTACTTGACGCATATAAAATTTTGTAAGCCCAAACCTATAATATAGGAGCTTTTATTACACATACAATATTAACACACAAATTAAAGTGAAATAGAAACGAAAGTACATACTTGGAACGTAAGTAAAAATCCCTTTATACAATAATATGAGGCACGATGAGCATTTCTGCTTTCTTTGTCTCACGTGCCTCCTTCTTCCAACACATGATAGTCTTCATGCTATTCAAGATACGTTTGGAAAAGACGGATAACGAGTCATAGTGTGTAAAGACTTCAGGGTCATCAACAATCCCAAATGTTTTCACATCAAATTGGGTTTTCTTGTCTTTTCCAACCATCATCGTTTTAATGAATAATGCCAATGAAACCTTGACGACATCTTCATAGTTTGTAAAAATGAACTTCTCGAATGCATTCTCCATGTCCTTGCAAGAACTATCCTTATCATTTGGGTCCTTCGATCCAAGAATGATTTATCGCAGTCTCTCACCATTTATTTCTCTTTCTACAATTTCCTTGGTCGATCACAACCCAATTATCATATTAAAATCATCTTGGAGAATGTTACCTTCTTCCCCAGTATGTTGAATGATATAACGTCTGGATTCGCATCTGTTACCTCTCTCAACAAAAAATGGTGAAAAATTTGTCAATTAAATACAAGATCTACGTCCAACAGTGGACCAAAAACCGTTGTCTTAAACATTCTCATTTGCTATTCTATCAACTTATTCTTAATAATGGATGTAGTTTTGTGGACTTGGCAAGAAACTGTAGCAGGGAAATATTTATCAGCAGGGATGGCCATCTGCAACCTGTAACAAACGCATACATTACCATAATAAGTAAACGATCACATAATAAAAACTAAACAATCGCATAACAAATAACTAAATGATCGCTTAACATAAAACAAAATGATCGGACAACAAACAATTAAACAATCATGTAACGAACAACTAAACGATCACATTACAAATACCTAAATGATCGCGTAATAAACAACTAAATGATCGCATTACAAATACATAAATGATCATTTAACAAACAATTAAATGATTGTATTATAAATACCTAAATGATCTTGTAACTAACAACTAAACAATTGCATTACAAATACTTAAACGATCGTGTAAACACCACTAAACGATCACACATTTTTTTTCTAAATGATCGTTTACGTTTCTCTAATCGATCGTTTAAAGAATACTAAATGCTTGCCTAGGATTATCTAAGCGATCTCTTAGAAATAAATACACAATCATTTAACAAAAGTTGAGAGATCGTTTAACAAATGGTAGGTGCGAACCCTTTATGAACCCTAAACGAATATCAACATGCATTCAAGGAGAAGAGTCACATACCTTTTAGAGATCGATATCGGTAGAAAATGTGTACAAACGACTAGTGAGAAGGTGGCCAAACGCTCGAATGAAGATGGGAGACGACGAATTAGGTACGAGAGCCAAAATTGCATAGTGAGAGAAGATGTAAGCGAAAAAGCAGGGTGAATGATGCTTCGTAGCAAGGTTTGAAGAGTTTTTTAGGTTGAGAGTAGAACTGGTATTTCACATGGGCAAAAGATCAATCATAGATAAATTTTTAGGAAGAGGTCATCCATAGATTTTTTTTTTAGAGTTGGGTCATTTTGTGAAATTTTTCGTGTTAATTTGGAGTTAGAAGATTTTTTATTCTGGAAAATATTATTAATAAAATTTTGAGATTTATCATCAAAGCCCCACTAAGCTTAATAAGCAAGTCACATCACCGTAAAAAATCTACTCAAAAAATATGTTAATTTTAACTATTTTATTAGTGGGAAGAGACTTTTTAAACTTATTCTTAAAAATTTAGGAATTAAAATAGTCAATTTAAAACTTCAGGAACCAATAACACTTATTCCTAAAAATTTAGTGACGAAAAAGATATTTTTTTTTCTAAAAAAAATTGAAAAAGAGCATTTTAATTTTTTTTTCTTTCTTTCTTTATTTACTTTTTAAGAGATATTAAAAAAAAAAATTTTTTAAAAAAAGAAAAAGAAAAAGAAAAAGAAAAAAAGTTTGAAGACCAAGACAACGATTCCGGCTGGCAGCTGAATCCGTGCCTGATAAAATTGGTTTTCCTGGAAAAATATTAAGGAGCCTCAGGAAAAATATATAAATGTATAAATCTCAACGAGCGATAGAGAGAATCAGTATTCAGAGAGGGCGAATTTTTCCACCTATGCTTCAATTTTCAACGGAATTTTGAATGTTCCAGCCTCCAAAAACCTAACTCATTCCACTATTCCCTTTGCATAACTGAGGTATTTTATGTTTCTCCTTCGCATTTGAAATTTTTTGGTTTGATTTTATCGTTTCCAATCTCCAATATCGTAACAAGCATGTTGAAATTGTAACAATAGGGTTCTGTAAATTTAACATTACCTGCTCACTGGATCAAATGACTTTATTTGGAGAATAGGGTTTGCCCTTACCATTTTTTTTTTCTTTTTTCCTTTTGAATTGAATTTGATTCGTTTCGATATGGGTATTGACGTATTGTAATTGTTGAAGACGAAAGGTTAAACTTGACATTGGAAATTATATCAAATGGATTGAAATGGAGGGTTAAGGTTATGGCAGAATTGGATTATCCGGAATGCGAATGAAGTGGTAGTCTTCGTTCCTTATCAATTTGAAGATTTGACCATTCAATGGCGTCGTGGTCAGTCCGTTTGAACCGATGTTCCTTCTTATTAAATGTGGTTTTGACCCTATGAACTCTAGGAAATACTATACTTCCTTCTGCTTTGGCTTAAACGGAGATAGATTTCTTATCATCTAAGAAGTTCTCTTTTTAGTTCAACTACTTTTCCGGGTGGGGATTTGAACCTGACCCTTTTGGTGGAGGTTCTTGTGCCTTAATCTGTTGACTTATGCTTATGTTGGTCTTTTAGTTTCTTGTATATATATATATATATATATATATATATATATATATAGTTGAGAATTTGAGATTTTGGCTAGGTTTTGGATGTTTTCTTTTTCCAATTCGTGTTATATTTAACTTTGATGCGAAGTAGTTAGTTAATCTTCACATTTGACATTGGTAGGTTTTGAATATGTAAACAAATCTGTTCCTTTTATTTTCTGAATGAATATTTTTTTATGTGAAAAGAAAAAAACTAGTTGGCCGTGGGAGTGAGCCTTCTTTCTGCTGCCTTTAATGGGTGCTCCGAAGCAGAAATGGACTAGTGAAGAAGAAGCAGCCCTGAAGGCTGGAGTTGTTAAGCATGGAGCAGGAAAGTGGCGAACGATACTTAAGGATCCTGAATTCAGCAGTGTACTGTATCTTCGTTCAAATGTTGATCTCAAGGTAAATAATAATGTTTTAGTAGTCTTGAGCTTGCTATTCCAGAAGACCAGAAAACTTTTTTATGTAAAACTTCTGGTATTTCTTCTTATGCGTTGAAAGAGGAATTGTTTTGCCAAGAAATTTATATTGAAAGATAGATTGATTCATGTCGTCAATATTTAAAAAGGACAAATGGAGGAATATGAGTGTCATGGCCAATGGCTGGGGATCCCGAGAGAAGGCCAGGTTGGCTCTTAAGAGATTACATGCTCCTAAAAAGGATGAGAACACTGTGGCTCAAAGTGTTGCTGTCCAAAGTGAAGACGAATTGCCAGAAGCTAAGTCTGTTTCTCTTTCCTTGGATATCAAGCAGATAACTGGTCCAAAGCGATCTAATGTAAGGTTGGTCAAATCTTTTATCATTTTTCATTCCTTTTTTCTTAGTTCTTGTCCTGTGGACAGGATTTTGTTATTTTGTATTTGTTCTTTTTCTAGAACACTTTGTTTTTTGTTTTCCCACTTAACTTAATAGATATGGCCATATAGGTCTTTTGAGTTCAACAATATCAAGGTGGGATTTGAACATTTGATCTTTAGGACAATGTGTTAATTAATTGAATCATTGAGCTATGCTAAGGTTACTTGATAATAGAGCCCTGATTTTGGTAGAGTGTGGGACTGGTTTATTGAATATTCTATTGGATGATCCAATCTTAAGTGATGGATTTGTCATGGATTTGGTCCTATTCCTCAGACCATCTGTTCAACCTAGGTGTATCTTGATTTGAGGTTTTTGTCAGTAAGATTGGCAACTGAACTTCTAATTGTCTATATCATTTTGATAAAGCTCCTTCAGCATATATTGTGATGAGTGCTGAGTAGCATGTGCTCAAACATAGCAACTATAAATTCTGATAATTTTCCACCTACTCAGCACTCAACAGTTATATTGTGATGAGTGCTGGGTAGCATGTGCTCAAACATGCTATTCAGCACTCCACCTTGTCTAGAAGGAATTTTTGTTTCTACTTTTTGAAGAAAACCAAGAGTATTGCAAACAGAACTAATCTTGCTCTGCCTGATTAATAACCTCCACCAGCACTCTCTATGTTACAAGTTAAACCAGGCTTGAAATCTTGTTGTAGTTGGAAGCTTACATATTTAAATTGGGGGTTAAACCATTAGCTGATTCAAAGAAGTAATCTAGAAATATTTTGATAAGAAATGAAAATTATATCAATTGAGATGTAATACTAGAAGAATGGGATAAAATATCACCCAATCCAAAGCCTCAAAGCCAGGGGTTGCAAAATGGATTTCAAATTAGCATGAACTGTAGCAAGAGAGTAGTACGGGAGAGCTTAATTTGAAGCGATAAAAGGCAATAAATGTAAAACTACAAATTTCACTTTCTACCTTGTGAAAAAGCCTCCTATCCCCTTATTCCACAATGAAATGCCTATGGAACAGACCAAAAATTCTAAACAGAAAATTCCTGCTTGTTTAATGGTAAGCACTTTTTGCTTTTAAATTGTGAACTAACAGAACATGAGAGATTTACCTTCTCCGTTGGTTTGCAGTAAATAAAATTGAACATTGTTTTTAGCTGTTCAATTAGATTTTCTAATCACTTTTGTTATTTCCAAATTATTGAGTGATTTAAGCTTAGGGACTTCATCACAATTTTACCTCTAGAATATAATATGGGTTCTTGAGGTTGGCATTAGTTTGCATCATTATCACGTTATTCTTCCCCCTCACCCCCTCACCCACAAAAATCCTTGTCCTTATCAGATATCTATATATATATTAATGAAAATTTATTTATATATTATTATTATTATTATTTCTGAAATCTAGATTCCTTCATGGCATTTCTCTTAAGTGTGAAGTGGAAGTTATTTTAAAAATCAAAAGAGCTATGGCTCCTATCCCCTTATTCCACAATGAAATGCCTATGGAACAGACCAAAAATTCTAAATAGAAAATTCCTGCTTGTTTAATGGTAAGCACTTTTTGCTTTTAAATTGTGAACTAACAGAACATGAGAGATTTACCTTCTCCGTTGGTTTTCAGTTAATAAAATTGAACATTGTTTTAGCTGTTCAATTAGATTTTCTAATCACTTTTGTTATTTCCAAATTATTGGGTGATTTAAGCTTAGGGACTTCATCACAATTTTACCTCTAGAATATAATATGGGTTCTTGAGGATCTGTCTCTTATACACATCTAGATGTGTATAAGAGACAGGTGTAGTACGGGAGAGCTTAATTTGAAGCGATAAAAGGCAATAAATGTAAAACTACAAATTTCACTTTCTACCTTGTGAAAAAGCCTCCTATCCCCTTATTCCACAATGAAATGCCTATGGAACAGACCAAAAATTCTAAACAGAAAATTCCTGCTTGTTTAATGGTAAGCACTTTTTGCTTTTAAATTGTGAACTAACAGAACATGAGAGATTTACCTTCTCCGTTGGTTTTCAGTAAATAAAATTGAACATTGTTTTAGCTGTTCAATTAGATTTTCTAATCACTTTTGTTATTTCCAAATTATTGAGTGATTTAAGCTTAGGGACTTCATCACAATTTTACCTCTAGAATATAATATGGGTTCTTGAGGTTGGCATTAGTTTGCATCATTATCACGTTATTCTTCCCCCTCACCCCCTCACCCACGAATAATCCTTGTCCTTATCAGATATCTATATTATATATTTAATGAAAATTTATTTATATATTTATTATTATTATTATTTCTGAAATCTAGATTCCTTCATGGGATTTCTCTTAAGTGTGAAGTGGAAGTTATTTTAAAAATCAAAAGAGCTATGGCTGCTAGCTGCAAGAAGAAATCTAATCTTCCTGGCTTATTTCTTTCTTTTCTTTTCTGAACAAATGTATCTTATTCCCACTTTGAACAGAAAGGAAGAGGAGGAGGAAGAAGAAGAAGAAGAAAAAGAAGTAGAAAGAATAGAAAGAGATGCAAGATATGATTGTCATAGGTGGGAAAAAAGGTCAAATTCCACAACATTTTAGTTTGAAATAACTGCAACATAGAATATACAATATTAAAAAAAAAAAAAAAAAAAAAAACCAATGATTTACTGGTAGGAAATGCAACTATTCACTTCGAGAAAGACGTAATATATTTTAACATCTGAAATATGTATTTATGTGATATACATTTGGTAGCCAATAAAGGTTTAATTTGTTTATTTATTATTTTTCAGGTTAGACAATCTTATAATTGAGGCGATTACTTCCCTCAGGGAGCCTGGTGGTTCTAATAAGACAAAGATTACCTCATATATAGAGGTAGTTTTCCTTTCTCTAAATAAAGAAATTGGACTTGTGTTGAAGCTCTTTCATCAATTTCTCATCAATTCAAGGAGAAAATGAAGTGAGATGTTCGTTTGGTTATACCTTTTGATTTCGGTCTCTTACGTATTGAGATTTCTTTTTTCTGTATTAAAATAAGTAGTTACAGTGTTTTATATTTTATGTTTTTTTAATTTTAATCTATTTAATCATTATTGACTTGTGTTGAGAACAAAAATAGCAGTCAAGAATTTAAAGTGGTCAGTGCGGCAAAATACTTGAGGCTAGGTTGTTTTTTTTTGCCTGCAGTTTGAATGTTATTTTTTCATTCTAGTTAACGCAAAGAGTCGTCATTAATTGGAAAAAAAATGCATTTGTTAGTATTTATCTTGGCTGACGCTTTTGGAATTATTTTATAATCGTTTGATGCACTTCCATACTGGCATTCTTTTATTATGTATTTATATTTATAATGGTACTAGTGCACATCCCCCTCTCTGAAAGCAAGTGGCAAAAAGAGACTTCTATCCATTGGTAATTATTAATTGTTGGACTAACATTGATAGGAGCAGTTTTATTGATTATTCAGAATCCTGTGTGATTCACAAGCCCTTTTTATCGGTTTATTTAATTCAACGAGTTGTTAGTCTCCCAATAACTGATTGATTCAAGTGACATCAAACATTTGCCAGAAATTTTGGTACAATGTCTTGTAACGTTCTGGAACACTTGTGGCAGTGGATGTTGTAGTATTTGTTGCCTTCTCTTCAAGCTCTTCACCCTATTCTTTTTGTATTTACACTCTTTTAATCATTTTTGTCCATTTGAGAAGTTCGACACAACCCCTTTGCTTTTTGGAGGGGCTTTCCTTTGTAAATTTTCGCTCTATTTTCCCTAATCTTTCCTTTCTTAAGTAGACTTGATCAATTAGAACGACTATTTGGTTCCCTTCTGTGAAGATCTTTCCTATTATAACTATTTTTCCTGGAATTGAACTGTCTTTCAGTAAGGTTTCATATCTGTGCTGCACCTTTTCTTCCCCAATTTGAGCTCTGTATAGTTGCTATGCTATCCTAGTCCGTTGTAATTGCTGCTTTTGTTGAGTTCCTTTTTATTTTCTTCTGTAAATAGGATCAATACTGGGCACCTCCCGACTTCAAGAGGTTGTTATCATCAAAATTGAAGTTCTTAACAGCTAGTCGTAAACTGGTCAAGGTAAGCAAATCTAAAATTTCATTGTTAATTTCTTGAAAGAAAAGAGGGGAAAACTCCTTTATGTTACTTTGACTCACTAGAGCTATTTATTCTTTTTCCGTTGTTGATTTCTCAAAATAATAATAATATCGTTTCTTGTGGAATGCTTTAGTTTCAGCATTATACTCCCATGTGACTATAATAGTGTTGTGAAACAATTTGCCGAGAAATCCACCATCATTCTCTGGAGAAAGAGAATCATATCTAATTCTGGGAAGATAATTGGATTATTGGCTTCCTTCCCTCTTATTTTCCTTGGTTATATAACGTTACCAAGTTTGCTGCCATTACTTCCCACTCAGTTCATTCTTTGAGATCCTTCTTGTGTAATTAAAATCTTAGATCTTTTATGTGCTTGAAAATTTTTCGGAAATGGTTCTCATACTTCCAAGGATAAAACGGTGTTGTATTTAATTTGACCTGGAAGCATAATATCAGGTAAAGCCCAACTTCCGGTGTTATGATGGAAAATTTAAACTGAACAATAATCGCTCAGTCTAGATGTTAGCTTAGGAAAAATGTTAATCTCAATTACCTGTTTGACCTCCTTTGATGGGTCGATTCAGTTCTTTCTTATTGTATTCTATTGATAGACCAAAAATATCACCCCTTCTCAAGGTTTTCAGGGTTTAAGTGGAGTTTCTATTTGTCCAGGTTAAACGAAAATATAGGCTTCCTCCAGCGGGGCCTTCAGAGAGGAGGAGCTCTATGTTATTGTTGGACGACCAGCAAAGAGCTTCTACAAGAGCTGACAAGGATGAAATGTGTATTCTTTCGAAAGCTCAGATCGATCTCGAATTAGCCAAGATGAGGACCATGACTTCCCAAGAGGCAGCGGCAGCTGCTGCTCGAGCAGTTGCAGAAGCAGAAGTAGCAATAGCGGAAGCCGAAGAGGCAGCAAGGGAAGCCGAGGCAGCTGAGGCTGATGCAGAAGCAGCCCAATCATTTGCAGAAGCTGCAATGAAGACACTGAAAGGAAGAAATCTCCCGAAGATGGTAAAACTCTATTATTATATTATTTATCACGTTGAAGTTGCATTAGTATCAACCATCATGAGTTGGCGTAGTAGTAAATATGGGACATGACTTTGACAAAGGACTAAGAGGTCATAGGTTCAATCCATGGTCACCTCCTACCTAGGATTTAATATCTTACGAGTTTCTTTGACACCCAAATGTTGTAGAGTCAGGCGAATTGATCATGATTAAAAAGAAAAAAGTTGCATTAGTATCTACTTCTTTGTTTGTTAATTCCATTGGATTTATTAGTCATTAAGTTTGATCCGTTTATCATGATTGTCCAGAGGGATGTGACAATTGATAGGATCCACATCATCTTTATTCTTTATTAATTGAGGTAGTCTCAGAAACAAATTAGGTTATTTTATTAGCGAATATAGAATCGCTTTCACACATAAAGAATTTCCTTGGCTGAAATTACAAATACCATATATTGGAGGATTAGAGGTACAGGACTTGATTCAATTGAAGTGGTATTCTCTCTTCACTGAGAGCTTGGAAATTGTATTCCTGAGGAAGTTGTTTATTTTATTTTATTTTTAGTACAACAAATGTCGGTGTTTGGAGATCTGAACCTTTGGTATCTAGGGAAGGAATATATGCCAAGTTCTATTGAGGCCTCTTTAGTATACTCAATACTTGCTTTCATCTGCTTGTGTAAGCCGTGTTTTCTGCTGACAAACTCCTTAACTAATAACCTTATACCCTTAGTTTCCTACCTGTATTGGTCCGGGATTCTCTCAACCAGCATTGTTGTCATTTAAGCTCTACTTTTGCTTCATCATTATTATGTGACTGAGTTTTTTGTTAACAAACATCTCAAAAACTCTAATCTTAAATGCACATTTCTTTTGGTATTTGTTAACAGATGATTCGGGTTTGATGGAAAGCAAAAACTGATTTAGAAGAGTTATGGAGCTGTTCTTAAATGGATCAACGTGTTCCACGCTCACTATCGATTAGCATTATAAGCAACCTCTCCCCCACCATCTTCAATTGGTTTTTGGGCAACTCGAGGAACAGGGTCATATCTGACTAGAAGAAGAATAGGAAAATTCTGTGGGTTTATAGTTAGTTGTATGTAAAAATGTTCATTGCTTGTAGTGTAGGAAATATGTGGGCATTTTATCTATGCTCTCTGATGTTAATGAATTATTGCCATTGTTTATTTCTATTAGTCTGAAACTTTGGAGTTGTATTAATGTAAACAAGGAAAAAAGATAGAGAAATAGATGGGGTTTTGACAAAAAAAAAAAAAAAAAAGACCAAAGTTTCAAGGGGGGTCCCAATTTCATTTTAATTTCACGTTTTGGCAACCACAAAGACCATACTTTTCCACTTCTCGATTTTCATGTTTGTATGGGAAATTATTCGATTTGCCATTAAAGTATCAACATCGATGTTTAGAAAGTGACTACTTTTTATTTTGGTTGTTCAGTCAAATGTAACGATAAGGTTTATATTGGTTTAGAAGTCCAAAGACTAAGAACTAATTCACAAAATAATTGGGAATGGATAGGGGACTCTTGTTTTGGGTCTTGAGCTGGATAAATTTCTAATACTCCATAGTATCATACTTTATTTATCTTATAAATTAATCTGTACTTTTTGACACAGTAAACGAAGATAGTACGAAATATTCACCCGTTTGAGGGAGCCATCTTTTCGTTTGCTTGTCTTTCCATAATATCCTTTCAAACTACATGTCTATGATGTCTTAGTTCAAAAGAATTTAATTCAGAATCAGTTTTTGGGTTAATTTAAATTCTTCAAATTAATAAGAAAGAATTTAATTATATATGATATAATTAAATTAATTTAATTATATATGATATAATTGATATAATGTATTTGATACATTATAGTTTAATTGGAGGAATAAATTTTTTTAATGTGATTCAGATATATTTTCTATAAATGAGATTCATAGTTGTTCATATCTAAATAAATTATTCAGATATGATTTATATTAAATGTCATAAAATAGAGAAAAATAACTATAGTTTATATTGTATATGATGCGATATTAAAACTATAGGTTATAAATATAATATAATAAGTTGGTTATCATATTTATTTATATTATTTCTTATTTTGAATAATAATCCTATTTTCTCTCCAATCACTTTAGTGGGTGGTTATTGGTTTTTTATAGCAAAAGGAATAAAAAGAAATTGGTTTTCTTTTTCCTAAAGCGTAGTACACTACACAAAAATAGGAGAACCTATACGATAGAGTTTTTTACTACACGATTGAGAAGATTTGGCTATGCAATAGAGTTCTTCTTCAATCTTCTTCCTCCTCCAAACTCACAAACTCCCTCCTAACCAAAATAGTCAGAGCCCACAACTCCTGCGTTCTCACCTCGAGTATACTGAAGGTTCCAAGGGTGGTGTCTTCATATTTTGGTTCATGTATTTTTTGAAGAGAGTCTTCAGCGTTGTTGTGTTGTAGAATTCGTGACAGCTCAAGGGTTTTTTTTGAGAAGAAGTGTTCTTCAAAGGTATAATCTTTTGAACCCTATTTCTTGTTTAAAAAGCATGTTGTAATTTTAATTAGAATGCATAAACTGTATGTTTACTGTAAATTCGTGTTTTCAATCTAAATAGAATTTGGACGATCCGTTTCCACTCATGGATCTCTTTAGAACGAGTTTCTTTAGTGGCTACACCATCTCTTGGCCCGAGAGGGACTTGGTCATAATTGGACTATGACTTATTGTTTATTAGAGTGTTCAGGTGGTACTTAAGGAGTTAGATGAAACTACATGGGCAAAATGGTAATTTTAGCCCAACTGTACTTACGAGCAATTTGTGAAGGGTCATTACATTGTTGACTGGTTATATCCAATGTCTGTAGTATGAAAAGTGCAGTTGTGGTCTTTAGTGGAGTGACCAACAATTAATGGATGTTGAGTAATTTAATTAAAGAGTTTAATTAATTATCCAAGTACCATTGAAGCTTCAATCTACAGGTCTATAAGGTCTCATCCGTAGCTCAACATGGATTATTAAGAATTAATTTTGGATTAATTTTAATTGTTCAAATTAATTAAGGGAAATAATTATATATGATATAATTAATTAAATTAATTGTATGTGATATAATTAATATAATGTATTTGATACATTATAATATAAAATTTTATTTTAAGAGGAATTAAATATTTGACTATGATTCAAATACTAATTATATGAATGAGATTCATGTAATTAATTTTTTTTAATATAAATATGATTTATATTAAATATCATAAATGGTAGAGAGGAAATTAAATATTTGAATATGATTCAAATATTGATTATATGGATAAAATTCAGATAATTGAATTTAGTATAAATGTGATTGATATTAGATACCATGTATTGTTGAGAGAAAATAGAACAATAGGTTATATTGTATTTGACAGAATATAAAAATTATAGGTTATGTATTATATTTGATATATATATATATATAATTATTAATTTAATTTAATTATTTTTATTTTTAATTTAATTAAAGGGAGAGAGTTACAACTCTCTCAATCAGTACGTGGAAGAGTGGTTCGATTTTCTTCTTCCACAATTTCTGTTTTTTGAAATAGAAACCCTCACTCTTTGGTTCCTCTCTCTGGGAAAACACAGAGAAGAAAAGC
Source organism: Benincasa hispida (assembly GCF_009727055.1). NCBI lineage: Eukaryota > Viridiplantae > Streptophyta > Magnoliopsida > Cucurbitales > Cucurbitaceae > Benincasa > Benincasa hispida. The sequence goes on from NC_052359.1 coordinate 32,930,108, forward strand.
CTTCTCTCTTTCTTTTCTCCTTCTCTCAAACTCAAGCAAAGCCCACAACTTTTGCTTGAATTCTCAATCTCAAGAGAATACGGAAGGTTCTCTAGTGGTGATGCCCATTTTAGGATTTCAGATTGGAAGATCGAAACGTTCGTGATCGGATCGATGGACTACGCGAAGAAGATTGACTTCAAGGGTAAGTCCTCTTTCTTCCCTAATTATTCTATTTTTTTAGCATGCCGTAATTTAAAACTTATAATGCATAATTTTGTTCTATTCTATAAAATATTGTGATTCTATGAAAAATAAAATTGGGACCGATCCCCCCGCTTCCGCAGCAGAGCCTTCACAAGTTCCTTCAATTAGTATCAGCGTGGTCAGTTTTGGTCCCATATTTTTTTTTTTTCAGAATTGTTTTACAGAGTTTTGGTGGATGCATTCTGTGATATTATTCATGTGATGAAAGGTTTGCAATTTTGGATGTTTTCAGGATTGGACCCTTTTAGCTTTACTACTTTAATTTTTTCAAAATTGGTTTGTAAGGGCCTTTGTTTTAGGCATACTTTTGCGATCGAGTCTATAATTTATTGTTTTTAAGTCGCTCGTGATGTTCTCGGTGAGTTTCTGGAGAAAATGAGGTCTCAAATGGAGGAAATTTGAAAGAGATTGCGACTATGCAGTGCAAACTGTACCGTAGCGTTGCAATGTCATACCCTAACGTTGAACGCTACGATGAGGAAGAACGATTTGTTTTTCCCGGAGCATTGCAACGTTGGACACAACGTTGCAATGCTCGAGATGGAAATAACAAACTGGCTCTCGCCCGATTCGGTTCAATGCTTGATTGGTTCGCTTGCGACTCGGTCAGTTCAAGCGGTTTAGGTTCGATTCGGGTGCTGGGCAGTTCGATTCGTGCGGTTCATGATCCAATTCACCTGTTTCGAACTGGTTTGACTATTAATTTGTAATAGTTAGACTATTTGATTAATTAAATTAATATAAATGTTATATTAATTTAATTAATGGTTTTAAGAGTCCAAACCCAGTCCATATTTTCTGTTTAAATTACATATGATGTATGGTTTAATTATTTTATATATGTCATAATGTATGTCATATAGTAAAAATTCCACCACAGGTTATGCATTATTTATATTATAAATGTTATAATATATATAGTTGCATGATTTAATTTTATAGCATGCTCATGCATCATATAATACAAGTGTTATACTATATAGTTGCATGCATCAATAACATATACGTGCATCATTTATATTATAAGAGTTATAATGTATAGTATGAATGTATGTTTGAATGTATGTTATTAATAATTTTATTACTTTAATATATAAGTGTTATGTATGTCTAGTAATGAAATGGGAATTGCATGATGCATGACATTATTTTAGATAATCTTATAATTGTTATAATTTTATAAAGTATGTCATTAGATGCAATAAACGGTTTTAATTTGTTCTATTTGTTTTATAAGAGTTATAATTAAATGAAATTAGAAATTAAAATTAGTAATTCATAATTGCCTAAAACGTAGGTAAAATAATTTTTTGAAATAGTTTTAAAATATGACTCCATAGACCTAAGATTACAAATTTCTAATGAGATTAGAGATTAATTTAATATTTTTTTATCAGTTTAATAGGATTAAATTATTTTTAATAAAGATTAAATTTGTAGCAAACGTATCTATGAGACCTTTTGTGTAAGGCTAGTTATGTCTAGGTTGGGGCATTTAAGTTGACGAAAGCGTAACACCCTTACTTGGGAACTGACTTGGAAAGGTGAATTAGATAGATTTGTTACAAGCATGCAATTGTTGATTAAGGTTTGTTAAAGTGTTTAACGGACATTAATCAAAATTGTTTAATTATCCAAAGTAAGTATTACTTTTGGGCAAACTTAAACAATCACTTAGTAAAAATAATTAATCGTATTTTTCTTAAGTTAAATAAACCCTAGGTTATTAAAATACTCATTGGGAGAAAAAAGATGTATATAATACGTCAATTTTCACTCACGTTTCTCCCTTAATGTTCACACCGTGAGACTCATGCTTGGCCTTGTGGTGCCTTGGGAGCATCCCTCTTTAGATGGTGTTTGCATGGATCAATATCAAGGTGAATGGAGAGAGTATTTATAGTAATTGGGAGAGGGATGTGTGTTAACATGTCCTACGGTCTCTTTCATTAGTTTGTACTGTGAGATCTTCTTGCACGACCTCGTGGTGCCTTGGGAGCGTCCCCCTTCGAATGGTTTGTGCATTAGGTCAATATCAAGACAAACTTCAGAAATGGATAGGATTGCTTTAGTTTTTGCCCCAATCGATTTTTCCCTTCAGTTGGTTCATTGAGGTAGAACTTTAGGGCCTAAAATGAAGGGTCACACTTAGAGACATTGTTAAGCTAGCTAATGATTTCTTTACCAAATTAATAATGATTGATTGTTATAGGAATAAAGAGTTATTCTGGTGTAATAATTGGTTAAGAGTGTCTCAATTCAATGAAGGGACAACTGACTACCCTTCGGTGGATTTTGTCCTAAATCATCGAAGTATCATTGCAAAATTAGATGTTAAATTGGGTTCATTTAGTTTTTACTAAAATTGATTGGATGTTTTTAGAGTTATGCTAAAATCTAACATAGATCAATTTGTTTCTTTTCAGCAAAAATGTCCAATTGTATTTTTTTCTTTTATTTGCCTCTAGTAATTTGACCGTTTTTAATTATTCAACGTGGAAAGATTCAATCAAAACATTTTTCGCAGTTAACAACATTGTCTTGAGTGGGGATTATTCTCAAGTCCCAACCCCTGATGAAACACGAAATGTTCGTGATATATATGAGATGTGGACGAAGGCTAATGATAAGATCCGAGTTTACATTTTGGAAAGTATACCTGATGTCTTGACCAAAAGATTTGAGAGCATGGTCACTGCACATCAGATCATGCAATCAACACAAGAATTGTTTGAGAGAAAGTCCTCACAATTCAAGCAAAATGGGGTTGACGGCGATGAAACTAGTAGTGTCAGCTCTCTAGATAAACTGCAGTCCATATTGAATGTTAAAGGACAAATAGAGAAAACAAATGTTGCTAAATCTAGTGAAGTTAATCAACGATGATTGTCCACTAAGATGAAACTTGGAATTTATGATATGGGTTGTGGAGCTTATCCCACTACTCTCCAGAAAAGGAAGAACTCTGAAGAAAATAAATTCGATTTATCTATCTTGGAGACGTGTTTAGTAGAGAATGATGATTTTGTCTAGGTAGTTGATTCATGAGCTGCTAATCACATATGTTCTTCCTATCAATGATTTAATTCCTGTGAGGTCGTTTCAACTGTTGCTATAGGCAGACTTAAGTTATTTTTTTTATAAGAAACGATATATGTTATTAGATGATGTATATATAGTTCCTCATATCAAGAGGAACTTAATTTTTGTTTCTTGTCTGATTGAACAAAAGTATTTTCTATCATTCTTTGAAAATAGTGTTTATTTTTAAGAATGGAATGGAACTAGGCTTTGGTTCAATGGAAAGTAAATTACATGTACTAAGGCTATTAGTTACAAAACTCGTGCTCAATACTGAAATGTTCAAAATGGAAACAACTGTTAAAAGACTAAGAGTTTCTCCTAAATAAAATGCACATCTTTGGCATCTAAGGTTAGGTCACATTAATCTCAATAGGATTGAGAGATTGGTGAAAAGTGGACTTCCAAATGGTTCAAAAGAAAAATCTTTACCTATATATGAGTCATGCCTTGAAGGCAAAATGAAAAAACAACCTTCACTGGAAAAGGTTATAGAGATAAAGAGAACTTAGAGCTTATACATTCAAACCTCTGTGGTCCGATAAATCGTTCGGGGTACCCCTAACCTAACTTTAAAATGAATAGCAAGTAAATACTCAATAAATAAAATCAATGAATTTTTCAGAAAATTCTAAAAACGCCTAACTTCAAAACCAAACTCCAATACTTAAATCTTAAATGCAGAAGCAGTAAAACGTCCAAATGGCCAGGTCACGGATCCCTCTTGTCATGCGCTGGTCTATCGTTACCCCTAACTGAAAAGCATGAAAAAAAAGGATGAGTATATAAATATACTCAGTAAGCAGCCCACTATTGGGCCCATTTAGTGATCTGTTAGTCTTCCCATTAGGCCAAAGTGCACAAGGGCATCATAGGCGTAGGCATAGGCATAGGCATAAGGGGCGAATCCGAAGGCACGCTTTCATAAGTAGTGATCGCAGAGGATCACAATCATAAGCATAAGTGGTGATCCCAAAAAGGGACACCGTACATAAGCATAGGGTGTGGCCCAAAGGCTCACAATATGCGATGTGCATAACCCAATGGTAACACTAACAGTCACTAGAATCTCAAACAGACATAAGCATGCAAACAAGGTCATAGATCATAAGGTCACAAACCATGCCAAGACCATCCGACAGTTCCCAATTTACCCAGCAATCAAATTTTGCAACAACATACAATACTGACATATAGTGGCATAAGCGTAAGCTTTCAAAATTCTCAACGGACCGGTATGCATACCAAAATAGTTTATTCCATTTCCAACCAAGGAACCAATGCGTAACTCATACTTAGGATTGAGGGCAAACCGGTAGTAAATCACTTACCTCGAAATTATGTCGAAATTAGCAACCAAACTCCAATTATCAACCAAATCCCTCTTTGACTCAAGTCAGATGCTCGAATTGCTAAACAATTTAATGTTAAACCTTATAAACACAACCTATTCACACAAATTGCACCCAAAAAAACTCCAAACCACTCACCCAAAAGAATGCCGACGTAACCAGAACTACACTAAGCTCCAAGGACGGAATCCAAAACAGTTCTAAGCCAAGCTGAAATGTTTCAAAACTAAACTCTAAAATCTAATAAACATCAACATTCACCAAACCAACTGAAGAAACGAGATTTAAATCAGAACAACCAATATAGCTTACCAGAAGGCGCCCAAGCAAACCTTGATGTTGCTGGACAGTACCGAAAAATGTCTTGAAATCTTGAATTGAGCAACAACGCACCCTGAATTAACTTAAGTCAGACCAAAAATCGGTAGCCATTCAAAACCTATTAACTAAAAATAAAAAAAAAACTTAAATCTCACCAAAACCATGTTCTTGGCAGAACCGAAACGGTCAGCGACTGGCGGACGTAGAATGGAAACGGAAGAAAAAAAAAACAATCGAAGGACTTAGCTGGCGAAAGCGGCAGTCGCACAGGTGGTCCTGCAACTGAACCCTCGCGCGGCTGGAATGACCAAGACCTTGCGCGGCTAGAAGCAGGAGACTCACGATCGAGCGGCGGACGACGGACGAGGCGCGTTGGGCTGAGGCGTAAGGAGGCGATGGCAAAGTAGTTGGGTGAAGAGGGCTTCGTGAGGGCTGAAGGAGGAAGAAGAAAAGAAAAAAATTAAAAAAGGATTTTTTTTTGCACGCAAACCGAGGTTCCTTAAACCCTCATTTATAACCCTAATTCCCCTTCTCTTTTCCTTAATTAACTATTAACTCTCTCTCTCTTTTTATATATATAAATATAAGTATAAATCTTTGGGGCGTCACATCGTTAAGATAGTTTACGCCACTTCAGAATTTAGGGATGTCCAACCTATGTGCTAATGGCAAACCCCAAAAAATTTGGAACCTCGTTCAAAAGTATGCCTATTTGTAGGCTACACCAAGGAAACGAGAGGTGGGTACTTCTTTGATCCAAGTGAGAATAAAGTGTTTGTGTCGACAAATGCTACCTTCTTGGAAGAAGACCACATAAGGGATCATAAGCCAAGAAGCAAAATTGTTTTAAGTGAAATTTATAATGAATCTACTGATACTTCAACAATGGTTGTTGAAGGGGTTGTTACATCAACAAGAGTTTTTGATGTAGTTTCGTCTAGTCATACACGTAAATCTCAAGAGTTGAGATTGCCTCAACATAGTGGGAAGGATATGAACCCACCTATACACTACATGGGTTTAACAGAAGCCCAAGACATCATAGCTGCTGATGGTGTTGAGGATCCATTGTCTTATAAACAAGCAACGGAAGATGTTGACAAGGATGAATGGATTAAAGCCATGAATTAAGAAATGGAGTCTATGTACTTCAATTTTGTTTGGGAGCTTGTAGATCAACCTAATGGGGTAAAACCTATAGGTTGTAAATGGATCTACAAGAGAAAAAGAGGTGTAGCTGGAAAGGTATAGACCTTTAAAGCTAGACTTATGGCAAATGGTTATACCTAGGTTGAAAGAGTGGACTATAAGGAAACTTTCTCACCTGTTGTTATGTTAAAGTCTATTAGAATTCTCTTGTCCATAGTAATGGAAAATGGACGTCAAGACTGTCTTTTTGAAAGGTCATCTTGAAGAAACCATCTACATGAATCAACCAGAAAGATTCATTGAACAAGATCAAAAGTGATAGGTATGCAAGCTTAATCGGTCCATTTATGGACTTAAACAAGCATCTCGATCTTGGAATATAAGATTTGATATTGCGATCAAATCTTATGGTTTTGATCAGAATATTGATGAGCCTTGTGTTTATAAGAAAATAATCAACAGCTCAGTAGTTTTCCTCGTGCTATATATGGATGATATCCTACTCATTGGGAATGATGTAGGTTTTCTGCTGATATAAAGAAATGGATGACTACCCAATTCCAAATGAAAGATTTGGGAGAGGCATAGTTTGTTCTAGGGATCTAGATCATTAGGGATCGTAAGAACAAAAGGTTGGCCTTGTCTTAGGCATCGTATATTGACAAGATGCTTGTCAGATATTCGATGCATAATTCCAAGAAGGATTTATTACTTTTCAAACATGGAATTGTATTGTCTATAGAGCAGTGTCCTAAGACTCCTCAAGAGATTGAGGCAATGAGACGAATTCCCTATGCATCAGTTGTTAGTAGCCTTATGTATGCAATGTTATATACCAGACCTGACATTTGCTATGTAGTAGGGATTGTCAATTGATATCAATCCAATCCAGGATTAGATCACTGGACAGCGGTCAAAAAAATTCTCAAGTGCCTTGGATAACGAGAGACTATATGCTTATGTATGGAGATAAGGATTTGATCTTTACAGGATACACGGACTCTGACTTTTAAACTGATTGGGATTCTGGAAATCCACATCAAGGTCAGTGTTTACTCTGAATGGAGGAACTATAGTTTCGAAGCATCAAGCAAGGAGGCATCGTAGACTTCACTATGGAAGTCGAATAAGTAGCTGCTTGTGAAGCTGCTAAAGATGTTGTTTAGCTTAAGAAATTCCTTACTTATTGGAAGGTGTTCCAAATATGTCTTTGCCCATCACACTTTATTGTGATAATAGTGGTGTTGTGGCAAATTCTAAGGAACCTAGGAGTCATAGAAGAGACAAAATACATAGAGTCGAAATATCACTTGATTCGAATGATTGTGCATCGAGGTAACGTGATTGTCATGAAGATTACTTTAGAGCACAACGTTGCTAATCCGCTTACAAAGACTTCCATGGTTAAAGTGTTTGAGGGTCATCTAGAAAGTCTAGGTCTATGAGACATGTGGCATATTGTCTAGGGCAAGTGGGACATGTAACTGGGGTATAGTGTATGCCCTAGTTTATTGTATTTTGTATTGTATTTGTGTTGTACATCAGGCTCCCTAAGCTTTATAACAAATGGGAGAATGTTGAGATTGGTTTCCTAAATCTCTTGTATTCTTGTAGTTTGTAAACATTGTATAAACAAATTGTTATTAATAAAATAAATGTTATTTTATAAGCATACATTCAATCCAATAAACTAATATCCTAGGTTATTTTATGTAATTTAAACATGTATATAGAGACATACAGGTGGATCATGTTTAAATGATAACCTAAATGATTTGTAGTAGATGGATAAGGTTGGGGTACCTTATCCCAGTAACATTACGGATACGACCCGCTTTGTAGATGTTACAAATGTTGTAAAGTGCTATAAATGATCTTATTCTATTCATTCATGTGAAGACATGTGAGTGAAGGTATCCTATACAAAAAGTTTGTATAAGACGGGACCACGAAATGACTAGTCTCATTATATAACATCATTAATAATAGAGACTTACATATCACCAGGATAACCATAGATGACATGACCTGAATCCTGAGTGAATTGTGAATTCCTGCCTATGAAGGCGGTCCTTTGATTTGTATGGATGAGAGTGGCCAGATTGCCAACTCAATATGCCTACCATTTTGGGCATTCGTCTGATTAAGGAGCTGGAAACACAATTGCACAAGACGAAATTCACTCCTTTCCTGATGTTGGGGTAAGTACATAAATTGCTCCCTTAAGAGCTAATTTCGAGGTTTAAACAATGTGACCACCTTTCTTGGCCCGAGAGGGACTTAGTCATAGTTGGACTATGATTTATTGTTCATTAGAGGGATCAGTGGTACTTAAGAAATTAGATGAAACTACAGGGGCAAAACGGTAATTTTTGGCCCAGCTATACTTACGAGCAATTTGTGAAGAGTCATTGCTTTGTTGACTGGTTATATCAAATGGACACAGAAATATATCTATAGTGCAAAGAGTGTAGTTGTCGATCTTAGTGGAGTGACTGACAGTTAATGAATGTTGGGAAATTTAATTAAATAGTTTAATTAATTATCCAAGTATCATCGAAGCTTCAATCTACACGTCCATAAGGTCCCCTCTGTAGCTCAACAGGGATTATTGAGAATTAATTTTAGATTAATTTGAATTGTTCAAATTAATTGAGGGAATTAATTATATATAATATAATTAATTTAATCAACTATATGTGATATAATTAATTAAATTAGTTGTATGTGATATAATTAATATAATGTATTTTGAGAGAAATTAAATATCTGAATATAATTCAAATACTAATTATATGAATGAGATTCATATAATTAATATTTTAATATAAATATGATTTATGTTAAATATCATAAATAGTAGAGAGGAAATTAAATATTTCAATATGATTCAAATATTAATTATATGGATGAGATTCATATAATTGAATTTAGTATCAATGTGATTTATATTAAATATCACGTATTGTTGAGAGAAAATAGAACTATAGGTTATATTGTATTTGATACAATATAAAAACTATAGGTTATGTGTTATATTTGATATAATATATAGTGTACATATATAATAAGTTAGTTATTATATATATATAATTATTAATTTAATTGTTTATTTATTTAATTAATGTTTGGGGGGGGGGGGGGGGGGGGGAGTTACAACCAGTACGTGGAAGAGTGGTTTAGTTTTCAACTTCCACAATTTCTATTTTTGAAAAAGAGAACTCTCACTCTTTGGTTCCTCTCTCTAGGAAAACGCAGAGAAGAAAAGCAAGTGTTCTTCTCCCTCCTCTCTTCCTTTCCTCCTCTCAAATTTAAACAAAACCCATAACTTTTGTTTGAATTCTCAACCCCAAGAGAATACATAAGGTTCTCTAGTGTTGGTGCCCATTTTGGGATTTCGGATTGGAAGATTGAAAAGTTCATGACCGGATCGAAGGACGACGTGAAGAAGATTGACTTCAAGGGTAAGTCCTCTTTCTTCCCTAATTACAATGTTTTTTTTAGCATGTTGTCATTTAAAATTTATAATGCATATTTTTGTTCTATTCTATAAAATATTGTGATTCTGTGAAAAATAAAATTAGGACTGATCCCCCTGCTTCTGCTGTGAAGCCTTCACAGGTTCCTTTAGCTTAAACATGTATGTAGAGACATACAGGTGGATCATGTTTAAGTGATAAACTAAATGGTCTGTAGTAGATGAACAAGTATGGATACCTTATCCTGGTGACACTACGAGTACAACTCGCTTTATAAATATTACAATTGTTGTAAAGTGCTACAAATGATCTGATCTTGATCATTCATGTAGAGACATGTGAGCGAGGGTATTCTATACAAAGGAGTTTGTATAAGACTGGACCACGAAATGACTAGTCTCATTATATAACATCATTCATAATTGAGACTTACATTTCCCCATGATGACCATAGATGACATGACCTGAATCCTGAGTGAGTTGTGAACTCCTACCTATGAGGGTGGTCCTTTGATTTATATGGGTGATAGTGGCAAGATCACCGACTCAATAAGCCTTCCATTTTAGAGATTCGTCTGATTGGGGAGCTGGGAACATAGCTACACAAGACGAAATTCACTCCTTCTTTAATGTCATGGTAAGTAGATAAATTACTCCCTTAAGGGCTGATTCTGGGGCTTGAACAATGTGACGCCACACTCTCTCCTAGCTTGAAAAGGGTTTGGTCATAATTGGACTATGACTTATTGTTTATTAGAGGGATCAGTGGTACTTAAGGAGTTAGATGTAACTGTAAGGGAAAAACGGTAATTTTGACCTAGCTATACTTATGAGCAATTTTTTAAGGGTTATCGCATTGTTGAATGGTTAATCCAATAGACATAGAAATATATCTGTAGTGCGAAGAGTACAACTGTCGATCTTAATGGAGTGACCGACAGTTAATAGATGTTGAATAATTTAATTAAAGGAGTTTAATTAATTATCTAGGTACCATTGGAGCTTCATACTACAAGTCCATGAGGTCTTCTCTGTAGCTCAACAAGGATTAAATGATAATCAATTTTGAATTAATTTGAATTGTTCAAATCAAATGAGGGAATTAATTATATGTGTGTTCACACGATATTTCAAGAGAAACTTGTTTCATGGAATTGAACTTGAGTTGGTGTTGATGTTGATGTTGATTTGATGCGATATGGTTCGATCTCTAATACTTGATCCTCTGATTCTCTCTCGGTTGGATGAATGTGCTTGAATTGAAGAAGAAAAGTACCGAACGTTCTTAAAGTAGAAGAGTCTTGGGAATCTTCTACTTGTTGATGAATTCTCTTTGGACTCTCTGAATGTAGAATTGTTGCCCATTGAAATGAGAAGAGTTCCTCTATTTATAGGACTCTTTGATGGGCTTCATGGACTTGTTGACTAGCCCATGGGTTTGGGCCTGGTTGACCCATGGGTTTAGTGGACCCGTGGGTTTGGGCCTAGCCCTTGGGTCCAATTATTTGGATCTTGGCCTACTTTGGTATTTAGGCCTTATTAAGCCTAATTTTGGGCTCAACTGGACTTTTGCCCAAATAATTATATCAAATTGGGCTAAATTAATTTTACCTGATTCAAGGTCATGATGACACCACGTGACATCACCAAAAGTTGTCTTCAACTTCAATTCGGGGCATGTGTCAACTTCTAATTGATCTAAATTTACTGATTTGAAATTTCATCATTAATTTAGTAAATGACGTAGTAGCTTGTGATTGGTCCAAAATTTCTTATTCAACAAATATCCCATTTCGAGATTTATGTACATATATAGGTGGATGAATCTAGAAAAGTATAAAGTTGGAATCAAAATCCAAATATATCTATTATTGAATTTGACCTCAATTGACGTGTTAGTCAAACTATAAGTTTAGTGCATAAGTTTAACTCGATTTTGGGATAAAATTCGGAATATGGCCAAATTTGCGAGAAATTTTGAGCTTTGTCCCAATTTAATTTGATTTTAGAGATAAAACTCAGAAATTTTGAGTTTAAAATAAAAACTCAAATTTCACCCCAATTTAATTTAATTTGGAGATGAAAACTTAAGATTTTGGCTTTAAGAAAGAAATTTGGAATATGGCCAAATTTTCGAAAAATTTTGAGCTTTGTCCCCCATTTAATTTGATTTTAGGGATAAAACTCAGAAATTTTGAGTTTAAAATAAAAATTCAAGTTTCACCCCAATTTAATTTAATTTGGAGATGAAAACTTAAGATTTTGGTTTAAAAAAAAAAAATTAGGAATATGGCAAAATTTCTGAAAATCCTTGAGCTCCTGTCCTAGGGATGAAGCTCATAAATTTTGAATTTAAAATAAAGGAATAAGTTTCATCCCCATTTTAATTTAATTTGGAGCGAAAACGCGATTAATAAAAAGGTTTGTGCATGGCCAAAAGTTATAGAAAATGAGGGATGGAAAAATAATCAAAGATAAGATCTTAGGCTTGAAAACAATTTTTTTAAACCAAATAAAATTTAGATTTGACCAAATCTAAAATTTCCTGGTTGAATTCTAGATTCAATGGAGCCCATATAAATAGGGCTCAAAGCTTTCTGCATTTTCATCTCAGTCATTCAATGGTAGAGGGAAAAAAAAACTTCCCCATTTCCTCTTTTTTTTAATTTTTTAATTTTTTTTTTTACTCCGAGCCGCCGTATAGGAGCCGACCAATCTGCCATGTTGAGCTGAGCCACGCGCGACAGCCCGAGCTGTGCGGCGAGCCGCAGCCCTAAACCGTCAACCGAGCCGAGCCATCGACCTTGCTGAAGTCGCGTTTGTCGTCCGCTAGTCGAAGTCCACCGCCCGCTCGTTTGTTCGCCTCTTTTCTCTCTCTCTATTTTTTTTCTCTTTTTTATTACTCTTTTTCTCTCCCTTTTTTTCTTCTTTTTTTCAAAAAATTCGTCCTCTCTTTTTTCCATTTTTCTTTCTTCCTTTTTTTCTTTTTTTAAAAGAAAATTTCGTTTTTTCCTCCTTTTTGTTCTTCTTTTTTTCTTTTTTAGAAAAGTTCTTTTTTGCTTTCTTTTTCTTTTCTGTTTGCTTTTTTTTTGTGCAACACTTTTCTCTTTTTTTCCTATTTTTTCCCCATGTTTTTTTTATTTCTTTTTTTTTTCCAGAAGGTTTTTTTTTTCTTTTTTTTTTCTCTTATCTTTTTCTCTCTTTTTTTACTAACTGGCCCCCTTACTATTTTTTTGTAGGAGTTATAGCGCAACCCAAGGGAACACAACAAAATATTTTTTTTTAATCTCACCAACCCGTTAGTAATCTTAAAGGGTAGATTTCCTCCTCTCAAAAGCTTTGTTTTGTAACAATTTTTTTCTCTTTTTTTTTATAGAAATATCCGGCCGCGTAACTGACTTTTTAGTACACATAAGGATGACCCCGACATGGTCTATCTATTGTATCCTTGTTCGTGCTCGTGTTCGTGCTTCCTGATCGTCATGGGGGAGGGGAGGGAGGGGGGGCCCATTAAATGCTTACAGCTCCCTCATTCGATCACCCTAAGGACGATCCTGAAAAGGTCTACCTTGTAGAACCGTTCGTGCATCTTGATCGTCATGGGAAGGGTCTCGTAAAGGCTTACAACTTTCCCATTCTATCACTCTAGGGAGGATCCCGGAAAGGTCTACCTTGTAGTGTCGTTCGTGCATCCTGATCGTCATGGAAGGGGTCCCGCAAAGGCTTACAACTCTCCCGTTCGATCACCTTAGTGATGATCCCAGAAAGGTCTACCTTGTAGCGTCGTTCGTGCATCCTGATCGTCATGGGAGGGGCCCCGCAAGGGCTTACAACTCTCCCATTCGATTACCCTAGGAACGATCCCAGAAAGGTCTACCTTATAGCACCGTTCATGCATCCTGAGCGTCATGAGAGGGGCCCTGCAAAGGCTTACAACTCTCCCGTTCAATCATCCTAGGGACGATCCTGGAAAGGTCTACTACGGTTCCCCCATTCCCCTTTTTTTAGCAAATTGTCACGAAAAATAGGGGGTTTTTTTTATATCTCTGAAACCTATGGTTGTGGCTCATCCCCCTATGACATTTTTTTGCAAAATAATGGTTCACTTCATTAAGCACGTTTCATCTAATGAGAGGCACTTCGTGATTCTTAAAGACTGGAGTTAGCCCATAAAGGAAGGACTCAACTTTCCTGTGGCAAAGTCATTAGCTGTCCTTTCGCTGATCGTTGGCCAAGTCTAGACAAAAACATGATCCTTTCCAAATTATCGATGGAAGTGCCCTTGACCTAGGGAGAGTTTGCATGGATCCTATGGTCTTCTATTCAAGAGGAGACCCCTAATCCAGATCAAGTTCTAACTCTCGAACGTCATATTATTAAGGGCCAGGTCCGCGGGACCATCACGACAAATCCCTAGAGAATTTGGCTTTGTTCGCTGTTATTGGGAGTGGCTTGAGGTTGTAATGGGTTAAAACGAGCGATTCCTTCGTGAAATTAGTTTATTTGGCACAGGGACGACTTTCCTGTACACATATGATCACAATGGTGACATAGTTTGAGTTTTTTTGTAAAGCCTGGTGCTCTTCAACCAACACTCTTCATACCACGGCGGGTGAAGCATCAATTTCTTTATGGGATCTCTGGTTGCTTGGGGGTCTTCTGGTCAAAGGAAGCTTTTACGAGGAAGTGGTTCCTTCCCTCAAAGAGCTAACCGGTTACCGTGACAAAGAGAAGTACTTGTCGAAAACATGTGAACACCTTTTTCAGGCGTATTTTTTGATAGTGTGCTCGCAGAGAGAAAATCGCATGACTCCCTCGAAGCATGACTCCTCAGTGTCTATCAGCTCCTGGATCTCTTTTTGGTACCTAAGGGCTCGTAAATATGACAAGCCCATTACACGGAAGCATAAGAAAGCCTCTCATTCCTAGTTCACGCAAAATCCTAACGATACGCAGATCGTGTTTCGAGATTGGTCAAGCAGGGAAAACATGCTATTCGTGGAGTTAAAGGTAGGAGAGGAGTTGAAGGACAAAACCTATCTGGCCGCCTTTCTATCCTGCTGGTTATGTCTTTTTGTATTTCCCCAGAAGGGAGGTTATCTTCGCCTAGAGGTCTTCAGAATGGCTAGCTTGATGGCTCACTGAACTGTTTATAGTCTCGCCGTTCCAGTCTTAGCCAACATCTATCATGGCCTAGGGCTGATAACAAAGGTTACGAACCCAATTGGGCATAGGAACTTTCACTTCCCCATACACTATGTCCATGGCTGGCTGGCCCATTACTTTAACATGCATTACCCCATTCTTGCAGCTGTTCAGGGTCCCAAGATGGCCAGCTTTTCTAGCGAAGACGGCTCGATTTAATCTGACAAGTACAAGGCACTGGAGCTGATCCATAGTAGCGCCAGTATTCAGTGGCACACGAGCATTCAGAACAGAAGCAGGCATGAGCACCTAACTGATGGTAGAGACCTATATTTTCTAAAGTCCAATTATTTCTCCAGTCTACGATCAGGCTACTTATCCTTCCAATGTGGGAATGTCCGAACTATAGAGTCGTATAGTCCCTTTCGCTTCGGTCGACAATTTGGCTTTCATCAGGACATTCCAAATGATATAGGGGGAATACTACCTGCCCCTACGCTGAAGAATATTTTACATTACTGAAGAGTATGCACGAGACGCAAGCCTTTGTCTCAGGTATTCCTGTCGGCTCGTACATTGGATCCGCACACCCATGTTACTCCACGGTTCAAGGATTGGTGGTTAACAAAGCACGGGAGGTACTATGAAGAGAATCTTCATATGTTAGTGACCAGTGCTATTCCTCCCCCAACGCCACCCAGACTATCCAAAGGTAAAGGGATCAACCATGGGGGGAAGCAGCTTCACCTAACTAAGGAGGCGGTAGCAATCGCACAAAAAGACATTTCCAAACTGATTGAAGAGGATAGTCACAGTAGTACCGACAACCGTTATTGGAAGTGACCCTCCAAAAAGCACAGGGTATCGGATACCGATTTTCTTGAGAGGGCTCAGAATGATCCAGTGGCTCCTAACGCTCTCAACCTACTGGTACGTCGTCTTTTTTTATATATATAAGTCCTCTCATTTCATATTTTTTACTATACTGTTTATATTTAACTCCTTTTTCTGTAGTCACCCTTGAACCTCTCTCTTCAAGGACGGGCCCTTTTTCGTTGACTCAGCTGTTGAAGGAGTTGGCACTTCCGAAGCCCTGCCAGTGGATCACGTGCCAAGGTCTTATCAAGTACGTGTTATCCCAGTGGCATCCCTCATGTCAAGGAGGCGGTGGTCGTTGGGAACATCGAGGCTTCAGATCCCATAGCCAAGGAAACTAGTTACCCCCTGGTGCCTGCGGCCGGAAGGTTCTCCAACCCGGAGAAGGTCGAGGGTCTTGGCATGTCCAAGTGATCGTGAGCTCCCAAGGTGAGTAAATAAGGCAGCACCTCTAGCCGTTCCCGAGGTCTCTAAGTTCTATGCTGCGAATGTGGTCTCCGACATTCGACACCACGCGGCCTCAGTCATGTGGGATACTATGCACAAGAAGATTATGCGTACTTCTTTCGAGAAGGTCCTCTGTCTGGAGAAAGAAACCCATGAGATATTCCGAGCCATTTCTGACATTTGTGGTGCCAACCTCTCTCCTCTCAGAAAACTTGTAGATGAGTACTTTCGAAATGTGGAGATGTATAATCAGATTCAGCTATCCTTTTCCACTCAATTAACTCAAACAAGTAAGGAGCAACATCTGGAGGAGGCTAAGTTTGATCTGGAGAAAATATTGTATGATGAGAGTAGTTCTTTTGCTAAACGAAAGGCACTATTTGAACGCAACTCTCGGGCCTTACAAGAAGAAGAGTAATTAGCCATCAGGGCCGAAATATCGCGGCAGATTTCTGAGAGTGAAGGCTTTTTGACTCGGCATAAGCTTGAGGCCTCGGAAATGCGAGGGGCGATAAATGAGATCGAGACCACCCCAATCCTTTCTGACAAAGATGTCAAAGTGTTAAATGTCCTACGTCAGATGTTAGAAGCCATGCAGCAGGAGTTGGGGAACTACCACTAAGTACCTTGACTTGACGTCGCTTTTCTTATTGGATTAGGCATACCTCAGTAGGCAGTGGCTTAGGAGTTTTTTCTTGTATCTTTCTTTTAGCTACTAGATTCGACTATTGTAGTGCTGAAATCTCTTATATGGAATTTTTTTTTTGTTATTTCCTCAGTGATGTTATCCGGCGCCTTGTAGCCTTCTTTAAATTTCTACTTCTTTTATTTGTTTATTTATCCATTTTTACACTGGACTCATGTACATACACATATATATTTTTTTAATCACGTGACTGAACTTAAATCTTTTTAAGCTGCCTACATACCCCTTTGTCATAACGTAGTTCGTACAAATATATTTTCTTTATGCACGATTAAACTTAAATATCTTTAAGTTGCCTACGTACCTTTTATAATTACAAGGATCAAGTCGTAACGTAGTTCGTATAAATATATATATTTTTTATGCGCGACTGAACTTAAATTTCTTTAAGTTGCCTACATACCCTTTATAATAACAGGGATCAAGTCCCAACGTAGTTCGTACAAAGATTTTTTCCCCCTTTTTTTTTACATTTGTTAAGCGTAAAACTTCTTGAGAAAATTGTCATTGATTGGGTCGATTCTTATCCTATCTTGATCAACTATCTTGTATGCTCCATTTGTGTAAACTTCTTTGGCGACGTAAGGCCCATCCCATTTAGGTGCAAACTTATTCTCCGTATGTCTTATCGTGATAATTGGTCTTCTTACGGCAAGCACTAGATCACCAACTTAAAAAGACCGAGGCTTTCCATGTTTATTGAAGGCTTTAGACATTCGCGCTTGGTAACATTCCAACGCTTGTTGAGCTTCTCATTTTTCATCCAGTGCATCCAACTCTTGGAGCCACAGTTTGGCATTGTCCTCTATAGTCAGCCCTTCTTGCACTGTCATTCTTAGTGATGGAATTTCTCTTTCCAAAGGAATGACAAATTTTACCCCATAAAGGAGAGAGTATGGGGTGACTCCTGTAGGGGTACAATGAGTGGTGCGGTAAGCCCACAACGCTTCACCGATCTTCTCCTGCCAATCTCTCTTCGAGTTGGAAACAATTTTCTTCAACAAGTTGAACAATGTCTTGTTAAATGCCTCTGCCAACCCGTTTGTGGCAGCATTATACATAGACGACTTGTATTGCTTGAATTTGAATTTTTCACATAACCTGTCCATCAAGTTGTTAGAGAATTGTCTTCCGTTATCCGTCACGATTCGATGGGGAATACCTTACCGATAAATGATATGAGTGCGGATAAAATCCACCACATTTTCTTTCTTAGCTTCCCTTAGAGCGACAACCTCAGCCCATCTTGAAAAGTAGTCAGTGGCTGCGAGAATATAGGAGTGCCCTACTGATGACTTAGGTGTTATAGGGCCGACCAGATCAAGCCTCCATGCTTCGAAAGGCCACGAGGCTATAGTCAGATGTAGAGGCTCGAGTGGTTGATGAATGAAATTTGCGTGATATTAACAGGCTTCACACTTCTTTGCATATTCCATCGAGTCCTGGATCATCCCCGACCAATAGAAACCCATTCTTTTCAACTGAAATTGTAGTTTTGGTCCAGCTTAATGCGCGCTGCATACGCCTGAATGTGCTTCCTCCAGAGCCTTTGCTGACTCCTCTTTATCGGGGCATCAAAGGAAGAGTCCTTCAAGAAATCGACGGTATAAGACCCATTTGTAGTAAATGAAATGTGTAGCCCTCCTTCGAACCTCGGTTTTACGGTAGGGGTCGTCTGAAGCCTTCCATGCTCGAGGTAATCTATGATGGGCTGCCGCCAGTCTTCCTGGTCGGTTAGGGAGACTAATATTGCATTCATTTTCTTATATACAGTCCCGATCGAAGGTATAACCCATCTCTGACAAAGCGATATATTAAGGGGCACATTATCCAGCATCGTTAAGGAAGTAGCTAGGTTTGCCAAGGCATCCATTTTCTTATTTTTCATCCTCGGGACATGCTCCAATGTCACGCTTTCGAACTTTTCCATCAACTGGCGAGCGCAAGTGAAGTAAGGTTTCAAGTCGTCATGTTTCACAACATACTATCATAAAAGTTGATTGATTATCAACTTTGAGTCACCGAAATTCTCAATACAAGCTACCCCAATTTCCAAGGCCATTTGGAGACCAATTATCAAGGCTTGGTATTTGGCGACATTGTTCGACCATAACTCGGCAAGTGCAAAGCTATAAGGCCTGTCTCTTATACACATCTAGATGTGTATAAGAGACAGCCAATTATCAAGGCTTGGTATTTGGCGACATTGTTCGACCATAACTCGGCAAGTGCAAAGCTATAAGGCAGCATGTGCTTTTCTAGTGAAATTAGGACGATACCTGTCCCCGCACCACTTCTCCATGCCGCGTCAAAGAACATGACACACAGCCTTAAACCTGTCTCTTATACACATCTAGATGTGTATAAGAGACAGAACGATGTCATACTGTTGAAGCATGATTGCCCACTTGGCTAAACGCCCCGAGATGATTGGCTTGGACAGAACAGACTTGATGGGATCGGATTTTGCAATTATGTGCCTCAACTTATCTATGGCGAAGAAAAGCGCAAGGCACGTCTGCTCGATAGAAGAATAGTTGATCTCAGCTTTGTTTAGGGTCCTACTTAAATAGTAGAGAGCATGTTCTTTTCCCTTCTATCCTTCTTATACCAACAGTGACCCCAGTGATCCATCGTGTGGTGCGATGTACAGTATCCATGGCTTGCCCACTACTGGGGCTCCAAAGACAGAAGGGTTGATCAGGTACCTCTTTATGCTATCGAAAACATTCTAGCAGGCCTCATCCCATTCGAATTTGTCTCCCTTTCTCATCAGTCTTTGAAAGGGTTGAGACCGCCCTACCAGGTTAGAAATAAACCTCCGGATGTAGGCCAGACATCCTTGCAAACTTCTCAACTCATGTAGATTCCTTGGTCTTGGCATCTTCTAGATGACATTGTTCTTGGATTGATCTATCTCTATCCCTCGATGTCTCACAACGAAGCCCAGAAACTTTCCTGAAGTTAAGTTATGGCAAACGCGTATTTGAGGGGGTTCATCTCTAACTGGTACTTTCGCAAGGGATCAAACATGGTTCTTAAATCTTTCAAGTGGTCCTGTCGTTGCTTGATCTTGACCACAAGATCATCCACACAACATTCCACGTGTTTTTGCAACATATCATCAAACACGTTCTGCATGGCATGTTGATAAGTAGCGTCAGCTTTCTTCAACCCGAAGGACATCACCATAGCAATATATCCCTTTTGGGGTTCGAAATGCCGTCAATTCCTCGTTCGCAAGTGTCATTCAGATCTAGTTATACCCGGATGATCCATCCATGAAGGGTAAGGCCTCATGTCCCATTGTCGCATCGACCATGATCTCTATTATGGGCAATGGAAAATCATCTTTCGGTCATGCGCTGTTTAGGTCGCAAAAGTCCACGCAGACATGAAGCTGTCCATTCTTTTTTCTAACTGGGACAATGTTGGCTATCCACGTTGGACTTCACGGATGAACCCAGCTTCAATCAACTTATTGACTTCAACCTCAATTTGGGGGATAGTTCCAGCCGAAAGCATCGTTGAGCCTGCTTAACGGGTCAACACCCCTGTTTGATCGCGAGATGGTGGACTACTACCTTCGGATCTAGTCTCGACATCTCGTCCACCGTGGATTGACCATCGTTATCTAGACTTTGTGGAGCATCCTCCACTTCCTCCTCAGTCATACCTTCTTTAGATTCTTTGGTGATGGTGATGTAGTGGCACGAAATTTTTCCTTCCTCCGATTCTAAATTTCCATTCTGAGGATTGGTGAAAACAATGTCACGCCTCTTTACTTTGAGCGAGCCTTCATTTGTGTTTAAAGTAAAAAAGGTCTTTCGTTTCATGCGTGAGGGGACGGTACTATGGATTTCTCCATCACTTCTTGCCTCTCTTGATGGCTTCTTGCTCAATGGCCTTTCAACGTCTTTAAGGTCGAGGCGTTGCTAAATTGACGCTTGGGGTATCGGTCCCCTCTTTCTTATAGTCGTTTCGGAGGCGTCACCACAGGATTTTCCCTTTATCTAACTAGGGATATATTCATCGAGGGGATCTTCAACCCTCTCGTGCTTCAGGCGACCAAAAACGGGAGTGCAGGGTTTTCCTTTGCTTTCCTTTGAAATTGCACCTAGTCTCTCGAAGGCTAACGGTCGCATCACCACCTGCGGTTGACAGATGATTTTCTCCTTTCCTTCATTTGGTAGAGTCAATCTTCGAAAGACTTAGCGTCGAGTAACTCTCGAAATCGTATGTAGGCTTCTCTTTTTTGCTTCTGTCATGCTTAATCTCTCGAAGACCAAGGCGCGTGCGACAGACGGTGTAATACAGTCGAACGCTGAGGCTCTTCTATCTTTGCCCTCCTTCCCCTTGTATCATCGACGTCTTCTACAATGATATGATTGTTGTTGGCTACTTTCCCTTTCGTCTTTCTGATTATGCGGACTGGCTCTAATGGCTCATATCTGAGTCTCGCCCTCAACATAGGTATAGCGTGTCTCTCTTGCAAAAGCTTCTTTTAGGTCGACGAGAGTCGAGGTTGGACATAAATCTTCAAACTCTTGAACTCAGTATGAGTTGTTAAGTCATAACCCGCCTTTGCCAATAGCTTGTAAGCCTTAGGATCGAATTTGTCATTAGTTCGTTTTTTAGGCAGCTTTAACTCCATCACTTCTGCCTCTGGCTTGTGAACTTCCTGCTTCGTTATCGACGTGAGGGGTGTGACGAAACTCTCCTTTAGAATTTCTATGTCACTAACCTGAAAACCTTTTGAGCATTCCGTAAAAGGTGACTCACTCTTTTTCCGTCTGAACAAATGGACATAGTGCAGGATCGAAGGTTTTGAGGCTTTTTCGTCCCTTACCACGGGTGTCTCTCTAACACTGGAGGATGTCCTACTCTCTTTTGGGCTAGAGGCTTGTACCTTGCTACCCATCCCTTTCTCTGTGTTTATTGGCGACCTCGACCGAGATCCACCTGCTTTCTTTGTCAATGAGGTCTTTGTTGGTATTGTTTCACCATAATTCTCGCTCTTTAGGTAAAACTTTGCATCTGCGAAGTGAGATTTGGCCTCAGAAAACAGATTAGAGTCGGCTTCAACCTTCTTAATCCCATCGTGGTAGAACTTGAAACACTGATGTAGTGTCGATGTAATCACACTAATCCCATGAATCCAAGGGTTCCCCAATAACAACCTGTAGGTGGTCTTTGAGTCTATCACATAAAACAGCGCATCAGCCTTCAGATCGCCAATGAGAAGCTCTAAGCTAACCATGCCTATCGCCCTTTGGCTACCTTGATTGAAACCCTGAATCACTAATTTGTTGTTTGATAGCTCCTCCATGAGTATGCCCAGTTGTTTCATAGTTGTCTTAGGCATTATATTGACAAGGGATCCGTTGTCGATGAGGATTTGACCCACTCTCTGTTCTCGAATGTATCCAAAGACGTACAAAGGCCTATTATGCAATTTGGATCCCAGCAGCAGATCTTCGTCTGAGAAGCCCATGGATGTACAACACGAGCCATACGTACGTGCTGCAGAGGTCGGTGCACCAGATACGTTGGATTCCAACAATGCCTCAATGAGGGTCGTCTTGGCTTCTTGTGGGAGTGAGAGCAGGTCGTCTATACTAAATAGAGATAAGCCCTTTGGCTCTTCTATCGATTTTAATGGGCTTGGGAGGGCATCCTCTTCTTTCGCAGAACTGACAGCATGACAAGTAGCAGCCTCTGGCGTCTCTTCCAAACCTCAATTGCAAAAGTTCTTCAGGAGGAAATCTACCAATGTTACTTGTCGCCTGGGGTGAGGAACGTCCTCATCACCCTCGTCAATAGCCTTAGGCCTTCAAGCCTTCTTTCTACCCTTCCTTTTTTGTGTCTTGCTCCTTCTCCTGTAACCTCGATAAGAGCGCGACTCTTTTTGGGTAGAATTTGATCCTCTCTTCTTACGACGTATCACAAGGATCCAATCTTCACTATCATCGTTATCAACGTGCTCTCCTCCGCATTGAGGATTTGTGGCTTGGACCTCTCGCTAAAATCACACAACCACCGGTTCGAACGTCCTAACCTAGACCAAACTCTCACTTTCTTTATAACATATGATTGGTGCCAACACGCTTGGAGTTACCATCACCGTGGCATGATTTGTTTGGACCAGCTCATCTAGATTCAGCTCTATTTTTCTCTCACGAGCCAATTTAAGGATCAACTTCTTTAGTACAATGAAGGAAATCGTACATAAGGATTTCCATGAGCAGTCGAATGATCGTTCTAAATCCCACTCGTATATGAACATTAACAATTACAATCAAGAAACGGAAACATACAGGCTATGCACAAACTGAAATTACAGGATATTTTTCTATGATCAAGGGAAGAATTACACATATCTTTGAAGACTCATCTTCAACACCCTTGATCCCAAACGCTCGAACAGACTCCAAGACTGCAAAACATGAACGCTCAAACACTTCAACTGCAGCACGATCGCAGTAGCCACGAACACAACGAACACCAAGATCACAAACACAGAGATCTCAAAGAATGGCCTCCAAAAACCTCGACTATGTTGAGTTGAGTACGACACCACCACAATGGCTACCTTGATATTCTCGGTGTGAGAATCTAGAAGTGTGGGCTCTATGTGGACTTGGTTAGAGGACAAGACCGGAGGAAGAACAATCGTGTAAACGATTGAGCAAATGGGAGATGGAAAATGTCTATCGTAGAGACGATGCCCAATCGTTTAACCGAAGCTATGCGATCGTTTAGCTAATCGGCCAACTGAGTGACTATCGTATAGAAACACTCCAGGATCGTCTAGTCTCTCTTTCAACTGTCATTTAGTAAATCTCATTTACTTAGCAGCCACCGTGAGAACTTTCTAAGAATAGAATCTCTCAATTCACATACTAAATTTAGGAAAACATTTTTTCTTTTATCTCACGGTTACCATGAAACCACCAATAACCTCTCACTCAATTGGTTATTAGAGAAAAGCAGATAATTATCCAATAATTAATATTATTATAAATATAAATATCCAATTTAGGGGGAGAATTGTCGAGCAACAACAGCTGAAAGCTGATAACCAACTTATCATACTATATTTATAACCTATAGTTTTAATATTTTATCTCATGAAACATACAAACCATAGCGCTTTTTCTATTCCATGGCACTTAATGTAAATCTCATTTACATTAACCCTCCACTTGATGTATCTCATACACCATACTGATCATATCATATATAATCGAATTACCTCTTGTCAATTTGAACATTTCAAATCAACACCAAAAACTGATTCTTAACTTGAATCCATTGAGCTACCAAGGGGACCTTATGAACCTATAGCTTGAAGCTCCTACGATACGTGAATAACTGACTAAACTCTTTATTCATGGGATCCACTATCCGTTAACTGCCCGGAACTCCCTTAAAGACCGACAGTTGAACTCTCCTTACCACAGATATAATATGTGTCCATATCAACTAATCAAAGTGCGATAACCCTTCACAGATCGCCCGTAAGTACAGCTAGGCCAATAATCGTTATGCCCCTGTAGTTACATCTAACTCCTTAAGTACCATTGATCCCTCTAATAAACATAAGTCATAGTCCTACTATGACTGAGTCCTCTCTTCCAAATAGAAGTTGTGGCCACTATGTGCAAGCCCCAGAATCAACCCTTAAGGGAGCAATCTATCTACTTATTCCTGCTTCGAGGAAACAGTGAATTCCATCTTGTGTAATTGAGTTCCCAGTTCCCAAATCAGAAAAGTCCCCAAAAAGGTAGGCATGTTGAGTTGGCAATCTGGCCACGCTCACCCATACTAATCAAAGGACTGCCCTCAAAGGCAGGAGTTCCTAAAACACTCAGGATTGAGGTCATGTCATCTATGGTCGTTTAGGTGAGATGTCTACAGACCTATTTAGTTTATCACTTAAGGCATGATCCACTATATATATCTTCATATACGTGCTAAATTTATATACGATAACCATGGAGCTTTGTTTATTGGATATGAGTAATGCCAGATAAAAATAACTATTATTTTGATTCTTAACAATGTGTGCTATCTATTATAAGACTACGAGACTCCGAGAGAATTAGGATCACCAACCAAATAATCTTCCTCACTTGTCTTAATGTCTCGGGAGACTAATGTACAATACAAGATAAAGACATGTACAATATACAATAAACTAGGCATTCCCACGTATCATTCCCACTTGTTCCCTAGACAAGATGCCGCATGTCCCGCAGACCCAGACTCTCCAGGTGACTCTGCGAATACTTTAGCCGTGAGAGTCTTTTGTAAATGGATCAACAACGTTGTTGCTCCATTGCGATTTCATGACATCACAATCACCGCGATGCACAATCT
>NC_052359.1:32955316-32980578 GCF_009727055.1 Benincasa hispida
AAGTCATCCAGTGACATCAACTCAAACCGCGTATAAATATATCAAGATAGAATTCAATCTCGTGGTCCACAGAAGTACGAGTTACTTATAAATCTTTATGTAGACATTGGATACCCCCCTCACATGTCTCCACATGAAATATCCGGAGGACACAAACGAAAATCATAAGAAAAAACTAGCAGGTAAACATACATACAAAAAAAAGGCTTTTCAAGTACAAACATGAAGACCACAACTCGAATCAAATACCTCTCATAAGTTTATAAATAAATTAGATGCTACAGAGTACAAATCAACCTAATCCAACTCCACAGTATAAGTAATTCATATAGTCAGTACACAACCAACCTTTGTCTCAAAGTTAGTGGACTAACTTCTATGTAACAAGAGATACCTGATGACGCACTCACGAGATAATTCTGTTATGTTGGTCGGCAATTATACGATCAGCTACCTACCTTTTTCTTAAATCTTCTTGAATTTTTGAACTCTTACTGTAACAGTACCACTATTTAGTTTATTACACTTAAGGCATGATCCACCCTATATATCTCATCATATCGTGAATACGTGTAAATTTATATACGATAACCATGGAGCTTTTGTTTTATTGGATATGAGTAATGCCAGTAATAAAAATAACTATTATTTATTCTTAACAATGTGTGCTTATACTATTATAAACTACGAGACTCCGTCCGAGAGAATTAGGACTACCAATCCAAATATATCTTCCCACTTGTCTATTATGTCTCGGGAGACTAATGTACAATACAAGATAAAAGACTATGTACAATATACAACTAGAACTATTTGCGAAGGATGTACGCCACGCAGTTATATCATCATGACTCCTATCTTGTCCCTTCAGACAAATCGAATTTAGCCGCATTCGTTCCATCCGTCAGAACCCAGAAACTTTTCCCAAGCGTGACTTCTCTTTGGCGTGCTGATAAAATTGAACGCTATAGGACGCATGTCCGTCTGTTTTCTGCGTGAAAAGCAGGTCTTTGTATTGTGTAAACTCATATTCAATATTAGGTACTTTTTATGAATGTCACACTAAGTATCGTAAGTAATTACTCCCGGTTGTTCAATCATTTCGATAACCAGAGTCATTTCTTTGATAAAAATGCTATCACTAATGTAGTTGCCAAGTACTCAATAATTGGGAATATCTGACACTTCTAGAATCACTTTTTTCTGGATCGTAATGGTGGAGAACTGAACCAAGAATTTTCTCTTTCTCACTTTAATCATCAATACGAATTACCCTGATCAAGTGGTATTTTTGCTCTATATGCTTGCCCCGACGTAGACTCCACTATGGAAGTCGAATACGTGGCCGTTTGTGAAGCAGCTAAGGAGGCTGTTTGGCCGTAAGAAATTTCCTCTGCCAAACAGCCTCTTTAGCTACTTCATAAGCGGCCATGTATTCAACTTCCATAGTGGAGTCTGCGATGCATCCTTGCTTAATGTTTCACCACACTATAGCCCCATGAACACTGACGCTAATGTCGATTTGCAAAAATCTCCATCAATCTGAAAGTTAGAGTCTATGTATCCTGTAAGGATCAGATCCTTATTTCCATACACGAGCATGTAGTCCCTCGTTCTTCGAGGATACTTGAGGATCGTCTTGACCGTCGTCTAGTGATCTAAGCCTAGATTAGACTGATGCCGACTGACAATCCCTACTGCGTAGTAAATGTCGGGTCTGGTATACAACATTGCATACATTAAGCAGCTAACAACTGAAGCATAGGGAATCTGTCCCATCTCATCAACTTCTTGAGGTGTCTTAGGACATTGATCCTTAGACAAAACGATTCCATGTCTGAAGGGTAACAAACCCCTCATGGAATCCTGCATCCTGTACCTGATCAATATTTGATCGATGTACGATCCCTGAGACAAGACTAACCTCTTGTTCTTATGATCCCAAATGATCTGGATCCCTGGAACATATTGTGCCTCACCCAAATCTTTCATTTGGAACTGGGCAGCTAGCCATTTCTTAATGCCAGTCAGATACCCTATATCATTCTCAATGAGTAGGATATCATCCACATACAATACCAAAAAAGCTACTGAGCTGTTGATGATCTTTCTGTAAACACAAGGCTCATCAACGTTCTCATCAAAGCCAAACGACTTGACTACAGTGTCAAATCTAATGTTCCACAATCGAGGCAATTGTTTCAGCCCATAAATGGACCTATTAAGATTGTAAACTCTTTACTCTTGATCTGGAACGACGAACCCCTCTGGTTAAGTCATGTAGATGGTCTCCTCAAGAATACCACTAAGAAAGGAAGCCTTGACGTTTGTTTGACATATCTCATAATCATAAAATGTGACTATGGAAAGGAGTATCCTGATAGACTTGAGCATGACAACATGTGAGAAAGTTTCATCATAGTCAACTCCCTCAAACTAGGTATAACCCTTGCCACGAGTCGAGCCTCAAAGGTTTGCATCTTTCCATCTACACCTCTCTTTCACTTATAGATCCACTTATACCCTATAGGTCTTACCCCGTCGGGTAAATCCACAAGCTCCTAGACGTTATTGAAGTACATAGACTTCATTTCTTGGTTCATGGTCTTAATTCATTCATCCTTGTCAACATCCTCCATTACTTTCTTAAAAGATAATGGGTCCTCGACTCCATCATTAGAAATGACATTATGGGCTTCAGTCAATCCCATGTAGCGATCCGATGGGTTCATAACCCTCTCACTACGTCGAGGCAGTCTCAACACTTGAGCTAGTTGACTAGATGTACCGATCTCACAACCCTTATTTATCTGTCGGCCTGTTCAACAACTCTTGTCGAACCCTCAGTAGTCTCAATCTCACTAGAAATCTCACATAAAACAAGCTTACTTCGTGGCTTATGATTCCTTATGTGGTATTCTTCCAAGAAGATAACATTTGCTGAAACAAACACTTTGTTCTCACTCAGATCATAGAAGTATCCACCCCTCGTTTCCCTGAAGTAGCCGACAAAGAGGCAGACTTTCGAACGTGGTTCCAACTTCTTCTGGTTAGTCAAAAGCACATATGTCGGACACCCCCAAATGTTGATGTGGCAAAAACTACCTTTATGGCCTCTCCACAGCTTAAAAGGTGTTTTAGAAACACTTTTCGAGGGAAGGTTGTTCATAATATAGCATGCAGTCTCCACCAAAACCCCAAAACGAGTCTAAAAGATGAGCATAACTCATCATAGACCAAACCATGTCCAACAAGGTTCTATTTCTCTTTTTTGATAAACCATTCTGCTGAGGTGTACTTTGGTCCGAGAGTTGGGACGCAATCCCATGTCTACCATATAGTTCTGGAATTGGAGGTCCATATACTCTCCATCACGATCAGATCGTAGTGTTTTTATATTCTTACCTAACAAGTTTCAACTTCAGCCTTATACTCCTTGAACTTGTCAATGGCTTTAGACTTACGTTGCATTAAGTAAAGATACCTGTACCTTGAATAATCATCTATGAAAGAGATGAAATATTCATGCCTACCTCGAACCCTAACACTCATCGGACCACAAAGGTCTGAATGTGCAAGCTCCAAGGCTTCCTTGGCTCTATAACCTTTTCCAGTAAAAGGTTGTTTGGTCATCTTGTCTTTGAGGCATGATTCACATACTGGCAAGGAGTTTTTTTCTAAACTCTTTAGAAGTCCACTTTTCACGAACTGCTCAATCCTATTGAGGTTGATGTGACCTAACCTTAGATGCCAAAGATGGACGTTTTCCTTAGGAGAAACCTTTGGTCTTTTAGCTGTTGTTGCCGTATTGAACATTTCAGTGTTAAATAAGGCTTTTATGACTAGCGGCCTTAATAGATATAAGTTACTTTCCATTGAACCAAAACCAATCTCCATTCCATTCTTGAAAAGAAACAATTTATTCTCAGAAAAAAGACGATATAACCTTTCTCAATGAGATAAGAAACCAAGATTAAGTTCCTCTTGATATGAGGAACTACGAAAACATTATCCAGTAACAGATAACGTTTCTTGTCCAAAAGTAACTTCAACCTACCTACAGCAACAGCCGAAACAATCTCACTAGTACCAACTTGAAGAGTCATCTTTCCCTGTGGCAACGTTTGCCAGGAACTGGATCCTTGATAAGAGGAACTGACGTGATTAATAGCACCCAAAGATCTAGGTAGAATCATCATTCTCTACCAAACACGTCTCCAAGACCAATAAATCAGATTTACTGTCTTTAGACATCCTCCTCTTTTGAAGAGTAGTGGGATCTGTATCAGAACCTAAATAAGCTCCAAGTTCCATGTCAAAGAACATTTCTCTTCTATGAACCTCAATAGAGTTAGCAACATTTGTTTCCTCTTCCTAGAGTTTAACTTAGGAACTGACATTACTAGTTTTTTCATCCATCTCTCTATGCTCGAAAAGTAAGAACTGACGTTCAAACAAATCTTGCAACAAGTACATGATCTCACATGCAATGACCATGTTCTCAACTCTTTTGGCCAAAGCATCAGGTATGTTAGCATCAAGTCGTTTGGTCATCTTGCCTTCGAGGCATGATTCACATACCGACAAGGATTTTTCTTCTAAACTCTTTAGAAGTCCACTTTTCACCAACTGCTCAATCCTATTGAGGTTGATGTGACCTAACCTTAGATGCCAAAGATGGACATTTTCCTTAGGAGAAACCTTTGGTCTTTTAGATGTTGTTGTCGTACTGAACATTTCAGTGTTAAACAAGGCTTTTATGACTAACAGCCTTAGTATATATAAGTTAATCTCCATAGAACCAAAACCAATCTCCATTCAATTCTTGAAAATAAATACTTTATTCTCAGAAAAGGAGACGGTATACCCTTGTTCAATGAGACAAGAAACCGAGATTAAGTTCCTCTTGATATGAGGAACTACGAAAACATTATTTAGTAACAGATAACGTTTCTTGTCAACAAATAACTTCAGCCTGCCTATAGTAACAGCTGAAACAACCTCATCAGTACCGACTCTAAAAGTCATCTCTCCCTGTGGCAACGTTTTCCAGGAACTAAATCCTTGGTAAGAGGAACTGACATGGTTGGTAGCACCCGAATCTAGGATCAAGGCAGAATCATCATTCTCTATCAAACATATCTTCAAAACCAATAAATCAGATTTACTGTCTTTCCTCCTCTTTTGGAGAGTAATGGGATTAGTGTCAGAACAACTGACACTACTGGTTTTGTCATCCACCCTTTTGTGCTCGAAAAGTAAGAACTGACGTTCAAACAAATCTTGCAACGAGTCCATGATAACGCATACAATGACCATGTTCTCTACCCTTTTGGCCAAAACATCAGAATGCTAGCCAAAATGTGAAGTCAAGCCAATAAATTAGCCTTCATCCACAACTCATATGCATTGCGAACATTTGACGGTGCATCAAGGGTTGGTACTTGAGAACATTCCTCAACCATGACAAATTCGAGGTCGTTTACCACGAAATACATTTTACAAGATGTAATCGGTCATATTAAAGGCACTTAACAGAAATACTAACGAGTTGCTGAAAAGAAAAATGCATTGACCTAGGTTAGGTTTTAAGCAAATACCTGTTGAAAAAATATACAACATCCAATAAGATTTTAGCAAAACTAACATGAACCCCGTGTGCAATGACGCTTCAAAGGTTTAGGATAAAAGCTGCCGAAGAGAGGTCAATTGTCCCTCCTCTGAATTGAGAAGTTCTCAACTAGTCATTAATACCAGAACAACTCTTGCTTCTATAATGACAAACCATCATTGATTTGGTCAAGAGATCATTAACTAACTTAACAACCTCATGTAAGTGTGACCCGCCATTTTAGGCCCTAGAGATTCGCCCCAAGCAGCCAATCCGAAGAAAAAAAATCTGATTGGGGCAAAACCTAAAGCGACCCTATCCATTTCTAGAGTTCACTTTGATCTTTACCAACTGCACAAAACCTATCCAAAGAGGGACGCTCCTAGGGCACCACGAGGGAGTACAAAATGATCTTACGGTGTGAACCAATGACAGAGACCGTAGGACGTGTTGACATACACCCTTCACCCACTTACTATAGACACTCTCTCCGTCCACCTTGATATTGACTCATGCAAGCACCATCCGAAGGGGGATGTGAAGGAACTCTTGAACAAGAGTATCCATGAGCGCGTTCGGATCTTTCCTATTTAATTGTGACTGAATTACCACACACACATTGTAACACATGGGTATGCAATAAACACTAATTACGACATGTTTTCACAAATAAAATACAAGAAATTGAGTTCACGTACCAGTTGAAGACTGTCTTCACTTCGAACTCAACCCAGCGGAAGCAACCTTCTACGTTCTTTATCGCCCAGCAAATAGTCGGCTACCAGCATCACGATCATCTACACGAATGGTAGCACACGAACAAGCAGGAGCGAGGACGACACCACCACTTAGAGCTCTTGGTATTCTCGGAGTGAGAATCCAAAGAGCGGTCTTTGATGGAATTGGTAGAAGAAAGAGGAAAGGGATGATCGTGTAGAACGACAAGCAAGTGGGAGAAGGCTATCGTATAGCGGATGCTTATCATTTAGAGAAAGCTACGCGATCGTGTAGGTTTTACTAAGCGATCATCTACTATTTAGTAAGCGATCATTTAGAAAACTCGGCACGCTAAGCGATCATGTAGAAAAGTTGAGCGATCGTTTAGAGAATGCGTGCGATCGTTTAATATACGTGGCATGCAGGCACTATCATATAAGCTTTCAACTAAGTGATCGATACGTTTTCAAACTTTGAGCGATTTTTTCGAACTCTTTGCAAAATGAAACCTTTCATTTTATTCTTCAGTTACAATAACTGAATACTGATTTTCCCACTAACGCACAATTGAGGAGAAGTTTCCGGCCAATTATCACATAATTAACCAATTAATTAATAAATGAATATAATCATATTATATTCTTAACTTATAGTTTGATATCATATATCTACTATAGTAATTTCTCCTCCACTTAATATCAATCATATTTATATCTAATTTGCTTCAAAATAATATATCTCATACATTTAGTCAATTATATCATATATAATTAACCAGTTCAATTATATCATATACAATCAAACTCCCTCTAGTCAATTTGAACATTTCAAACTGACCCAAAAAATTATTCTTGACTTTATCCAAGCTACCTAGGGCACCTTATGAACCTGTGGCTCGAAGCTCCAACAGTCTGTGAATAGCTGACTAAACTCTTTCACGAGATCGACCATCCGTTAACTGTCAGGCATTCCACTAAAGACCAACAGCTGAACTCTTCTTACCACAGATATATTTCTGTGTCCATCGGATATATCCAATCATAAGTACGATGACCCTTCACAGATGCTCCTAAGTATAGCTGGCCAATTTACCGTTTTGCCCCTGTAGTTACATCTCACTTCTTAAGTACCACTGATTCCTCTAATGAATAATACAACATAGTCCAACTATGTGAACACCTCTCGAGCCAAGAGAAGGTGTGTGGTGCCACATCGTTCAAGTCCTGGAATCAGTTCTTAAGGGAGCTATCTATCTACTTGCCCTACTTCAAGGAATGAGTGAATTACATCTTGTGTAGTTGAGTTCCCAGCTCCCAAATCAGACAAATCCTCAAAATGGTAGGTTTGAATCGACGACCTAGCCACTTGCACCCATACAAATCAACGGACCACCTTCAATGGCAGGAGTTCCCAACTCACTCAGAATTGAGGTCATGTTACCTATGGTCATCCTAGTGAAGTGAAGTCTCTATTATGAACAGTGTTATATAACGAGACGTTAACACTTCGTGGTCAGGTCTTATACAAACTCTTTGTATAGGATGGCCCCACTCGCATATCCCCTACACGAATGATCAGGATCAAACCATCTGTGACAAGTCACAACACTTGTGACCATTCCATAAAACGGGTCGCATCCATAACGTTACCAGGATAAGGTTTCCCTCCCATATCCATATACTACAGACCATTTTAGCTATCACTTAAGACATGATCCACTTGTATGTCACCATATACATGCTTAGGTTACATACAGATAACCAGGAATTTTATGTTTATTAGTTTATGGTAAAGAAAATAAAACAAACGACTGAGCAAAATCAAGATGTGAAGTAAAATATCATATATTATATAACACAAGTGTTCATACAAACTACATGACAAGGATGCTCCTAGGGCTCCACAAGGCCAAGCATGAATCTAATATATGAACATATATGAGCAGCGAAAATCAGACATGAGGATTTCCATGAGTAGCGGAAGGATCTTACCAAATTTCAATCATATATGAACATACACAATTACAGTCACAAACGGAAACAAACGGTTATGTGCAAAACAAAAATTACAGCATGTTTTTCTACAGATCAAGGGAAAGAATTAACAAACCTTTGAAGACTCATCTTCAAGATCCCTTAATCATGAACGCTCGATCACAGCAACACAGCAACACACGAATGTTCGTACAACACGACCGCTACACTGCACGATCACAACGAACTCAAACAAAGCCATCACTAAGGTTACAAATACCCTAAACACCACGAACGGCCTCCATAGAACCGACTGTGTCGAGTTAAGTATGACACCACCAGAAGGGTTACCTTATTATTCTCGATGTGAAAATCCAGAGTGTGGACTTTGTGTGGACTTGGTTAGAGGATGAGATCGGAGAAGAATAATCGTGAAAATGATTGAGCAAATGGGAGAAGATAAAGCCTATCGCATAGGTCGATGCCCAATTATTTATCGAAAGCCATGCGATCGTCTAGAAAAAGCTATGTGATCATCTAGCTCATCGTTCAGCTAAGTGTCTATCGTGTAGGAACACTCTACGATCGTCTAGTCTCTCCAAGTTGTCGTTTAGTAAATCTGATTTACTTGACAACCTTTTCCGTGAGAACTTTCTGGGATTGAAATCTCAAATTAACATCTTATTAAATTTAGGAAAACATTTTTTCTTTTATCTCACGGTTACCATGAAACCATTAATAACCTCCTACTCAATTGGTTATTAGAGAAAAGGAGATAATTATCCAATAATTAATATTATTATAAATATAAATGATAACCAACTTATCATACTATATTTATAACCTATAGTTTTAATATTTCATCTCATGAAACATACAAACCACAGCGCTTTTTCTATTCCATGGCACTTAATATAAATCTCATTTACATTAACTCTCCATTTTATGTATCTCATATCATATATAATCGAATTACCTCTTGTCAATTTGAACATTTCAAAATCAACACCAAGAACTGATTCTCAACTTGAATCCATTGAGCTACCAAGGGGACCTTATGAACCTGTAGCTTGAAGCTCTACAATACGTGAATAACTAACTAAACTCTTTAGTCACGGGATCCACCATTTGGTAACTGCCAAACACTCTACTAAGACCGACAGCTGAACACTTCTTACCTCAGATATATTATATGTCCACTTAATCAATCAATAGTGTGACAACCCTTCACAGATGCTCGTAAGTACAACTCGGCCAATAAACCGTTATGCCCCTGTAGTTACATCTAACTCCTTAAGTACCACTGATCCCTCTAATAACATAAGTCATAGTCCTACTATGACTGAGTCCTCTCTTCCAAAGAGAAGTTATGGCCACTTTTTCAAGCCTCGAACAACCTTAAGGAGCAATCTATCTACTTACCCCTGCTTCTGGGGAGGAGTAAATTCCATCTTGTATAATTGAGTTCCCAACTCCAAGATCAAAGACAGTCCCAAAAGGTAGGCATGTTGAGTTGGCAATCTGGCCACTCTCACCCATACTAATCAAAGGACCGCCTTCAAAGGCAGGAGTTCCCAGAACACTCAGGATTGAGGTAATGTCACCTATGGTCGTTTAGGTGAGATGTAAGTCTCCAGTATCAACGGTGTTATATACAGAGTCTAGTCATCTCGTGGTCCAGTCTTATACAAACTCTTTGTATAGGACACATCTGCCCACATGTCTCTACATGAATGGTCAGGATCTACCACCGTAGTAGTTTACAATACTTGTAAACCCCTATAAAATGGGTCATATCTATAGTATCACCAGGATTAGGAATCCCTCCTTAATCCTTATACTACAGACCTATTTAGGTTATCACGTAAGGCATGATCCCCTTGTATATCTCATATACATGCTTAAGCTTACATAAGATAACCATGGAACTTTGTTTATTGGATATGAGTAAATGTCATAATGAAATAACAATTATTTTATTCATAACCAATGTGTATAATTACAAACAACAAGACTCTGAGAGAATTAGGACACCAATCCCAACAGGTACAAATTTTGTCCTAGAGGTCAAACCTCTGTGCAACTTCTTAGAGAATGAAGTAACATTTGTTTCACTCTTTTGTCCCTTACTTTTCATCAAGGACTGGAAGGTCCGTAGCTTATTGAGCAAGGTGGTTAAGTTGTAATCAATTTTGTTCAAAACAGCATTGCTATGGAAGTGTAGTAAACTTTTAGGTAAAGATTCTAAAATGAAGCTAACCTGGTTGGCTTCATCGATGACGGACTCATTTATCTCTGCCACGTTGAAGTGGACCATCATATTGAGAACATGTTCTCAAACAAATGCCCCTTCTTGCATATGGGCATTGAAGATGTGTTTGAGAGCGTCATGCCTGAGCTGTACGGACGGTTGTTTGAATATTCCCTTCAGAGACTCCATGATCTCACAGGTTGTGAGCATGGGTTCATGCTTCTTGGCCAAGACTTCGAAAAGACTCACCAAGATATACGCTCGGGCCTTTTTATTTGTCCGTGTCCAATGCTCGTATGCTTCTCAAACATTTCGAGCAGTATTTGGAGCTAGAATGGGAGAAAAGTCCTCCATTAGGAAAAAAAAAATAAAGGTCATCGATTATAAGTATTATGTTGATCATGTTTTTCCAAGAAGTGTAGTTTTAGCCCATTAATTTATGGACGGCGGGTAGATTTAAGTTCGCGGAAGTCATTATAAAAAAAAAGTTTTCTAAAACCATATAAATTATTTATTATTAGTTTATTTGCATAAAACCAACAAGACAACCAATCAATTTTAGCAAAATAGTCTAATGTATCCTAAGTGACATCTATTTTGCAGTGATGCTTTAGTGAGGCAGGAAAAAAATCACTGTAGGATGATCAAGTGCCCCTTCACTAAAATGAGACATTCTTAACCAATAGATAAAACAACTCATTATTCTTATAACTACCAATCACCATTGTTCGGTCCAGAATTTGTTAGAATTTTTTAAACTCATTTAACAATTCTTGTAAGTGTAACCCCCTCATTTTAGGTCCTAAAGTTCTGTCCCAATGAGCCAACCGTAGGAAAAAAACCGATTGGGACATGAAATTAAAGCAACCCTATTCATTTCTGAAGTTTGAATAAAGTGTCGTGCAAAAATGCCATCCTTTAGGGGGACACCCACGATGCCACGAGGCCATGCATGAAACTTTACTTCAAACTAATGAGAGAGACCGAGGGATGTGTTGTCACACGTCCTGCTCCCACTTACTATAAGCACTCTCTCTATTCACCTTGATATTGATCTATACAAATGCCACCCGTAGGGGGACACCCATGGTGCCTCGAGGCCGAGTATAGACCTCACAGTGTGAACTTTAAGGGAGAAACGTGAAGAGGATAAAATGAAGTATCATATATCCCATTTACTCCCACTGAACATTTTACCTAGGGTTAATTAACTTAGAAAAATCCGACTACTG
Source organism: Benincasa hispida (assembly GCF_009727055.1). NCBI lineage: Eukaryota > Viridiplantae > Streptophyta > Magnoliopsida > Cucurbitales > Cucurbitaceae > Benincasa > Benincasa hispida. The sequence goes on from NC_052359.1 coordinate 32,967,101, forward strand.
ATTTTATCTAAGAGATTGTTTAATTTGTCCGAAAACAACACTTGTCTTTGGATAGTTAAACAATTTTGATTAAGGTCTATTAAACTCTTTAACAAACTTTAATCAAACTTGCATGCATATGACAAATCTATCTAATTCACCTTTTCAGGTAAGTTTCCAAGTAGGGGTGCTACGTTTCTGTCATCTTAAATACCCCAACCTAGACAGAATTCGCCTTAAACAAAGACCCATATAGATACATTTGTTACATATTTAATTTTTTTTAAGAATCAATTTAATCCTTTAAACTGATTAAATGATAAACTTATTTTTCTAATCTCATTAGAAATGTGATCTTATGTCTATCTGAATCATGTTTTAAACAATTTTAAGAGATGATACATAAAGTTTGCATGCAACTCTGCATTATTTATTTTAATTTTTAATTTCATTTTTATAACAATTTAAAGCAAATGAAATAAATTAAAACTGTACATTACAAGTAAAGCATACTTAGGTAATTTTATAACAATTATAAATTACCCTAAAGTGGTGACATGCTTAATGCAATTTCATTTCATTACAAACATACATAATAATTATATACTGAAGTAATGAATTATAATTACATACTTCAAAAATAAATTCATACTATATATATAACTCTTATAATATAAATGATGCATGTATATGTTATTCATGCATGCATGCATATATTATAACATTTATATTATATGATGCTGAGCATGCTATAAAATTAAAACATGCATCTAAACATATATTATAATAATTATTAATATAAATGATGCATGAAAATTAAATTAACCTATGATGGGATTTATACTATATGGCATACAATATGATATATAATAAAAAAAATTATATATCACATTTATAATAAAAGAAATTAATGGACCGAAATTGGACACCTAAAAGGAAATTTAAAACTAACTATTACAAAAAAAAAAAAAAAAAAAAAAAAAAAAGAATCGGTCGGTTTGAAACAAGTGAACTGGGCCTTGAACTCTTCTACCCGAACCGCCCAGCTATGATCGCCCACATCCATCACATAGCATCGACCATCCAACGACACGCCAAGCCATGATCGTACAGTGTTATCGCATAGGAATGATAGCACAAAGCTATCGCAGCCACAATCATCCAGTGTTATCATATAGCAACGATAGCACAACACTATCACATAGCCACGATAGCACAAAGCCATCACATAGTCATGATCGCATAGGGCCACCGCATAGCCACGATTGCACAATGCTATCGCATAGTCATGATTGCACAGTGCTATCGCTTAGCCACAATCGCACAACACTATCACATAGCCACGATCGCACAACGCTATCACATAGCCATGATCTCTCAATGCTATCATATAGCACCTCACGCCAAGCGCCTTAGCCCAGCAACGATTGAACGAGCTTTCTCTTCTCAAGTGGACTTCGTTTTCTCTAGAAAACTCACTAGGAACAGCACGAACGACTCAAAACTTTAAGTACAAACTCGATCGCAATTAATGGGCCCTTACAAACCAATTTGTAAATTGAAAGCGATAAATCTATACAATCAAATCCCAAAAACATCCAAATTGTAAAACCATACATTCCACAGAATATTCATCACATGAATTATAGAATGCAAAATCCCACCAGAAGACTGTAAAATCAGTCTGAAATTTTGGAAAAATTTGGGCCATAAACCGCGATTTGATACCAATAGAAGGAACTATTAAAGTTCCTTGAGTGGAAGTATGGGATTGGATCAAATACCCAAAATTTACATAATATAAATTTTACATAAAAATATTTAAATTATGCATTTAAAAGTTAATTACAGCATGCAATAAATCAAAGATTATGGAAAAGTAAAAGGGTTTAAGAAATCTTATCCTTGAAGAACTCTTCTTCACAAGATTCCTTCTCTGAAACTTGTCACGAATAGTCTCGAACCCTCTAACCGTTTACGAGGACACCACCATGAAAGATTCCTCTATATTCTTTGGATGAGAATCCAGGAGTTTTGTGGGCTCTGGCTATTTTGGAAAATAGGGATTTGAGAGTATTGAGAGGAAGAGATATGTTCCAATTTTCACATAACTCTTCTGTGTATCTCTCTCTTTGTTACTGGTGAAAAATCACCATAGGAAAGAAGAAGAACTACCTCTCTTCTTACTTCCCACTACCACGCTTTTGAGAGAAAAGAGGGGAAGAGAGTTACAACTTCCTCCTAAAATTATTTTTAAAATAAAATAAATTATTTTATTTTATTTTATTTTAATAAATCAACTTAATATATATTAATATGGTAACTACCTTATCATATATATATTATATCAAATATAACATATAACCTATAGTCTTATATTATATCAAATACAATATAACCTAACCTATAGTTTCTATTCTTTCAACTATGGCATTTAATATAAATCTCATTTATATTAAATTTAGTTATATGAATTTATTCATATAATTAATATTTGAATCATATTCAATTATTTATTTCCTCTCAAATAAACTTTTTATTATAATGTATCAAATACATTATAGTAATTATATCATATATAATTAGATTAAATTAATTATATCACATATAATTAATTCTCTCCATTAATTTGAACAATTCAAATTAATCCAAAAATTGATTCTCATTAATTTTTGTTGAGCTACAGAGAAGACCTTATGAACCTGTAGCTTGAAACTCCAATGATACGAGAATAATTAATTAAACTCCTTTAATTAAATTATTCACCATTAGTTAACTGTTGGGCACTCCACTAAAGACCAACAGCTGCACTCTTCGCACTACAGATATATTTCTGTGTCCATTGAATATAACCAATCAACAGTACAATGACCCTTCACAAATTGCTCGTAAGTACAGCTGGGCCAAAATTTCGTTTTACCCCTATAGTTACATTTAACTCCTTAAGTATCACTGATCCCTCTAATGAACAATAAATCATAGTCCAACTATGATCAAACCCCTCTCGGACCAGAAGAGAGTGTGGCACCACATTGTTCAAGCCTCAGAATCAGTCATTAAGGGAGCAATTTATCTACTTGTCTCGACATTGGGGAAGGAGTGAATTTCTTCTTGTGTAGCTGTATTCCCAGCTCCTCAATCAGACAAATCCCTAAAATGGTAGGCTTGTCGAGTCGACGATCTGGCCACTCTCACCTGTACAAATCAAAGGACTGCCTTCATAGGCAGGAGTTCACAACTCACTTAAGATTCAAGTCATCTTACCTATGGTCATCCTGGTGAAATGAAGGTCTCTATTATGAACAGCGTTATATAATAAGACTAAACATTTCGTGGTCCGGTCTTATACAAACTCCTTTATATAGAATATCCCCGCTCACATGTCTCCATATGAATGATTAGGATCAGATCATTTGTAGCACTTTACAATAATTGTAACACCTAAAAAGTGGGTCATACTCGTAGTGTCATCAGGATAAGGTATCCAGCCTTTTCCATCTACTATAGACCATTTAGGTTCACTTAAACATGATTCTACCTATATGTTTCTACATACATGTTTAAGCTACAAAGATAACTTTAGATGTTAGTTTATTGGTTTGTGGTTAATGCAATTAATTTTGAAATAAAACATCATATATTTTATTACATAAATAAAATGTTCGTACATTACAATTACTAACTATAGAACCCTCCAAGATTTAGGGCATCGACCCCAACATTGTAGCATATAAATAAGGCTAGACACCTTATCCAATAGACACAGAAATATATATGTAGTGTGAAGAGTGCAGCTGTCGATCTTTAATGGAGTGCCTGACAGTTAAAGGATAGTGAATAATTTAATTAAAGAGTTTAATTAATTATTCACATACCGTTGGAGCTTCAAGCAACAGGTCCATGAGGTCCTCTCAATAGCTCAACAGGATTAAATGAGAATCAGTTTTTGGATTAATTTGAATTGTTCAAATTAATTGAGTGAATTAATTATATGTGATCTAATTAATTAAATTTTAATTATCTGTGATACAATTACTATAATGTATTTGATACATTATAATATTAAGTATTTGTGAGAGAAAATAAATATTTGAATATGATTCAAATATTAATTATATGAATTGGATTCATATAATTAAATTTAATGTAAATATAATTTATATTAAAAGCCATTGGCGAGAGAAAATTGAAACTATAGGCTATATTGTATTTCATACAATATAAAAACTATAGTTTATATGTTATATGTGATATAACATATAGTTATGTATATATGTATAATAAATTAGTTATATATATATAGATGTTATATTAACTAATTAATTTAATTTTTTTAAATTAATTTTTATTTTAATTATTGGGAGGGAATTAACTTCCCTTCCTAATTTTCTCTCTATCCACGTATTATGTGGGTGATTGACAGAGGGAGTGAGATTTTTGCTCTTTCAGTCTTCTTCTTCCTGTAAAAAAAAAAAAAAAAAAAAAAAAAAAAAAAAAAACCACATAAAAGTTTTGTGAAAGTTTTGTATTCTCAGAAGAAGAAATTCCCCTGCTCCTCTTCCTCTCTTCTCTCAATCCTTTTCCCTTCCCTCACAAAAATCCAAAATAGTTAGAGCCCACAGCTTCTGGGTTCTCTACTTGAGAATACTGTGGTCTCCAAGTGGTGGTACCCTTTTGATGTTTGTATTCTTCACAGAGAAGAAGGATTCGTGAAAATTTTTTGTGTCTTCAAAGGTAAGGGTTTTGTACAACTCAATTTATTTCTTCTGTAATTACTTATTATCATGTTGTATAGTTTTTAATTAATTGCATGATCTATACGTTTTTCTATAAATTTATCAATTCTGAAAAATTGGGTTTGGGATGATCCATCGTCTCTGCTCAAGGAACCCTTCATTGGGATCCTTCATACAGACTATTCGGATTATTACTTAAACATGATTCACTTGTATGCCACCACATACATGTTTAAGTTATATTAAATAGCCTAGGATTTTAGTTTATTGGATTTATATTAATGCAGACTAAATGTCAAATAAAATAACACTTTATTTTGTTAAATAAATAATTCATGTACAAATAATTTACAAACTACGAAACCCACGATATTTATGTTGGGTTTTATACCCTAAAACTCGTAGATAGTAAATGTAACATTTGACCGATCATTAATAAAGTGTTATCAATGTTTATTACAATAAATAATTATTGTTTATCTTGTATTTATCTTGCCTATATAATTCTAACCCAATAAACTAACATCCTAGAGTGTTGCATGAGTCTTAAACTGTATGTGGAGATATACGGGGATCAGTGTTTAAGTTACAGCCTAAAGGGTCTATAGTATATGGATAAGGCTGGGTACCTTATCTTAGTGACACTATGGATATGGCTCATTTTGTATTTGATATAAATGCAATGATCCAACGCGTTCCTGTAGGGAACATGCGAGTGGGGGTATCCTATATAATGAGTTTACATAAGACCACACCACGAAATAGTAACCTCTAGATGTAACTCCATTGACTAGTTAGGTTTCTATTTCACTAGGATGACCTAGGTAACTTAGTCTCAATCTTGAGTGGATTATGGACTCTTGTTCACGAGAGATTGTCTTTTGATTTGTATGGGTGAGAGCGGTCAGTTCGCCGACTCAATAAGCCTACCATTTTGGACACAAGACCGAGCGAGGAGCTGGGAACATAATTTCACAAGATGGAATTCACTCCTTTCCAACTTTAGGGTAAGTAGATGAGTATTCCCTTAAGTGGTGTCTTCAAGACTTAAACAAAGAGCTCTACCCTCTCACTGGCCTAAGAGGGGTTTCTGTTTAATGGTTGGACCATAAATAAGTTGTTCATTAGAGAAGCACTAGTACTTAATGATATATAGGTAACTCAAGGGTAAAATAGTAATTTGATCCAACTAGTGTTACCAGCACTCGTGAATCTTGCTGTCATTGGTCAATATCCATGGATACAAAAATGTATCTGTAGTGAGAAGAGTGCAACTATGGGTCTATAGTGAAGTATACCCACAGTTAACGAATATTGATTAACTTAGCTAATAAGTTTAGCCAATTATTCTCATATCATTAGAGCTTCTGATATGTAGGACCATTAGGTCTCACTGGGAGATCATAAAGGGTGTTGATGTAATTAAAGTAATTCGAAATGTTCAAATTTACTAAGGGAAAGAATAATGTATGGTGATTCACTATAATATAAAGTGTATATTTTAATCAAACTTTATAATATAAATTTATTTTGAATTTGATTCAAAAATAAATTTATGAGAGAATTAAATATTTGAAAGAATTCAAATATTAAATTTAATATGAATAGAATTCATATTAAAACTATAGGCCAAAATTAATCCGCATTAGATGCACATTAAAACTATAGGTAATATTAGAGAAAACATAATTGAATATGATTCAATTATAAGGTTAAATTAAATATGTGATATTTAATTTAATGATTAATTAGTTGGAGAATTAATTAATTATCTAATTTAATTATATTTTATTTAATTCAATTAATTGAATTAAAACTATAAGTTATGAGAGAGGGATGTATTAGAATATGATTCTAATGCATATTTAATTAAATATGAGATATGTAGTTTTTATTAATTAATAATTATTTGATTTATTTTAATAAATTTAAATCTTAATTAATTTTATTTTTTTAAATTAAATAAATTTATTGTTATTTAATTAAATAAATTAAATTTGATTTAATTTATTAGTTAAATAAATAATGAACTTAAATAAATTTGTTATAACTAACTCCAAATGTGTAGAGTTATAAGGGAGCGAGAGATATCTTCTCCTAACTTCCTCCTCTCTAGTGAGTTCAAGAAAAAGTGATACATAGAATTTTTCTCTTTTGGCTTCTAGCTTTTTTGAGATTTTTTTTTCGGTAGAAAATTCCCTATAAGGATCCCATCTCCTTCTACATTCTTAAGGAGAATACTAGTGAAACTATTTTGGTGATGTTCACTTAAATTATAGTAGACAAATCAAGATTGTCAATCCAAAAGTTGGTGAAGTCCTCCAAAGTCGTCAACAAAAGTAAGGGATTCTAAATTTTATTTCTTCAATTAATTTGTTATTAAAATCTGAAAATTGTCTGAACTTTTTTTTTCCGTTGCGCTTGGGATTTCAACCCAGAACCCCAACACTACTCTCATCTATTTTAAAAAACCAAACCTAATGTAGCATTTGTCAACTCATAGCTTAAAATATGTAAAGCTCTGGGAGAGACATTTGTCAAAATAAGCATAGTTTAACTAACAAAAAGTTTATACTCTCGATCTCGAAGTCAAAGGTTCGGTTGTTCCTCCCCACATATTGAAAAAAAATATTTAATTTCTTCCCTTATGCCCGTAATTTCCCTTCTGCCCGTAATTTGAGATTTCAAAATCCAAAGTAATGATAAGTTTTGAAGCTCTATTAGTAACCATGAGATCTATGGTTCAAATCCCCTATCCCCAATTGTACTAAAAAAAAAATCTAAAATAATCATAAGTTTTTATTATATTATTAGGGAAAAATATCTTTTTGTACTTAGGTCTTGAGTCCAATTTCCATTGGTCCCCATGTTCCAAAGAATTATCCATAACATGGCTGCCACTATCATGTGTGTAAACATTGACTGTATGGGCATACTAAAAACCGTTTGGCAAGTCAAGGAACCTGAACTCCGCTCCTTACCTATAACGTTCCAAAGTCAAATAGAACAAGCACTTTGTCCAAATATTACTTTACTATTGATTAATTATAGTCCTTAAGTTTTGAATTTGATTTCAATTTAGTTCTTAGATTTCAAAGTTTTACAATTTTATCATTGAGATTTGAGTTTTATTTTAATTTAGTCTCTAGGTTTCAAGATTTACACTTCTATTTTTCACTGAATTCTCATCTTTCGTCTTTATGTTAATGTTTGTTAATTAATTTAAAGTAACTAAAATAATAACTAATTAAGTTTCACTATTTTCATCACTATTAAAGATAAATTTAAAAGTTCAATTCATAATTATTTTAAAATAATTAATAGGCATTAACATCAATGACTAAAAGTGAGTATTTAATGAAAAATCGAGTTTAAAAGTATAAAAGCTTAAGACTAGGGACCAAATTGAAAGAAAACACAAATTTCAATGGTAAAATTGTAACATTTTAAAACTTAAGAGGTAAATTGAAACCAAACCCGAAATTTAAGAAACAAGAGTGTAACATTTTAAGATTTAGAAGATCAAATGAAAACTAGACTTAAAACTTAAGGAACCAAAAAGATATTGTTTTTGTTATTATTATAAAAACAAATTTGCAAGCATCATGATGGGCATTTGGTCTAGTGGTATGATTCTCGCTTAGGGTGCGAGAGGTCCCGAGTTCAATTCTCGGAATGCCCCAAAATTGATTTTTTTTTTTTTTTTTAAACTACATTTTTACTACATTGTTCAAGTTGGAATTAGGTTCTTGTTTAATTTTATAAAAAATCAATTACCATGTCCAAGAACTGTGCTCTTTTGTTCATATAATATTCCTCACCATCTTCCTGAGAACTGAAAACAATATAAGAATGTTGCTTTAAAATTATGATATTGATATGTCTATCTTGTTCAGAAGGAGACGTTCTGAAAATAATTATGGCATTTGGTCTAGTGGTATGATTCTTATTTTAGGTGTGAGATGTCTCGAGTTTGATTCTTGGAATGTCCCCAATTCATTTTTTTCACATTTTCCAACACCAATATTTTGTTCGTTTAGTTGTTACTACAAGTTAGAATATAACTTTGAAAGATAAATTTTCATCAAATACAATGATTCTTGCTTTGAACAATGCTTAGGTTACAGTTATATTATACTAATGAGACGATATAGCTTAGGTTACACTAATCATTATTCACACATACAAAAACAAATAACCTATAAAATTATATTAATGAACAATAACAAAACAAATTACTCCAAGTATGGAGAAAAAGAGAAGATGATGCATATGCTTCCAAGGGAATGAGCCAAAAAGTTATAACAATGCTTTACATGGGAGAAGGACGTAGCCCTCAAGCCAATCACTAAGGACTTAATCTTTTCTATGGAAAAAAACACCTTAGAGAGGTTAGCACACTTGTCGGTAAGGAGTTGAGCAACCTCAAAACACTTTGACTCAACCAGGATATTAGTAACATTATGTTGGAATAAATGGTATGTGATCATTCGATAATCATGTCTCTTTTTTAAATTGGTTAATTACGAAAAGATATATCCATTCATGAAACAATGTAATTCCCCCATAAAAAACATTTCTCACTTTTTTTAAATTTAGTTTATTGGATCTTGTGGACGAGATGCTCTTTCATTAAAAAAAAAAATTAAAAAAAAAAAAAAAAAAAAAAAAATTGTATGTTAAAGACAATTACTCATGAAACTCAAACATTACAATGAGTAAAATTTTCTTAAGAGGACAATGTGAATTCGTTGGGCTCAATTTTTCTCCGATATACCAAGTTCTATAATTTCTAATTTTTGGTGATTATTATTCATATAACACATTGGTAGAGCCGATGATATCCAAATCGTCACAAACAGCTATATCTTTTACCCATTGAATATTTTTGTTTTTAGTTAGAGACCCCATAATGTTTTATTTAAATAAAAATTGTATTGAAAAAAATCATTTAATTATAGAAAAATCTGAAAACTTTACGTGGTTGAAAATAAATTTAATAAATTAAAGAAAATAAACGAGAAATTTATGAAAAAGTTTTTATAAATCTTCCATGTCTCCCCGTGAACATTTCTAATTTCTTGTTCATTTTCTTTACATTATCCAACATTTTCTTGTTTGGATGAAATTGAAACTACGATAGTTTAATTGGTTTAGCACACAAAAAGAACTTAGAATTGTTATTTCTTTACTAGTTAGTTATAATTTAGATGTGCATTTATGTAAATTTAAGATGTATACTTAAAACTAAATTGGGCATTTGGTCTAGTGGTATGATTCTCGCTTTGGGTGCGAGAGGTCCCGAGTTCGATTCTCGGAATGCCCCTAATTCTTTTGAAAACTAAAAGCATAACTTTTAAAACGTTGTTTTTATTTTTAAAATTTGATTAAGAATTCAACTATTGTACGTAAGAAAGATACAAAAAAACGAAATGATTATGACCTATCTAATACTATATATATACAAGTAAAGAGAGAGAAGAAAACTACACCTCAAACTAAAAAGGAAAAACAAAAGCTAAATTTTATTTATTTATTATTATTATTTTTAATTGTTCCTAATTCCTATTTATAATGTATGTACTTAGACCATAAATTCATCCATATCGAGGAACTCTAATTTATTCAGAAATTCGGATAAGCTATAGGTATAACTTATAAGGGTACAATATACCAAAATGAATTGCTAACCTTCGTTGAAGAGAGAATAAAAACAAAATCAAGTTTAATTCAACTGATATAAGTATTCGTTAACCATAAAATTATATTAAAACACATATTTAAAACTTATAAATTAAATTTTGTAAATGCATTCATCTAATATAAAGAGGGCATTTGGTCTAGTGGTATGATTCTCGCTTCGGGTGTGAGAGGTCCCGAGTTCAATTCTCGGAATGCCCCAATTATTTTAATCAAATTAATAGTTTTAGAGAAAAATGACAGGGAAATTATTGATACCACAAACATATTTTATAGTTTAAGAGAAAAAGTAATGAACTTATAATTTTTTACATTTAATATTTTATGTCATCTTATTTATTTAATATAAATTACTATTAATAATTATTTAATTATGTTCAATAAATGTATTATTTTTTAATCTTAATTGATCAAATAATTAATTAATATAAAATTGAATTAAAAGATTGTTTTTAAATATAGACATGTATTAGTGTCCATCGCCCTACTAGTGATACTGACAAACAATGATATTTTGCTATACTTAAATTATTTTCAATAAATTTGTCATCTAAAATAATTAATCTAAATTAAATAATATTAGATTTAATTAATCTCTTACATTCATTTAATTTTGATTTTTATACACAAAATTGGTAAATTAAATATTCAAACATTAATTATCTTAAATATTCAAATAAAGACATTAATTATCTCAAACATCTAAAATTAAGGCATCAAATCCAATATATTTAATAAAAATATTAATATCTATACAATAATATCTGGGACGACCCTTAGAAAAGTGTGTACTGCCTACAAATAGATACCAAATAATTAGTTAATTCAAGCTTCGGTCAGTGAATAAGACATCTACTTTCTCAAAATTGTAAATTTGATCCTCCACCTAAAAGGCCAAATAATTGGAGAATTATAGAATAAGTAGCGAGCAATATGGAGCAGCTCATTTATCCTTTTTTTTTTTCTTTTTTTCTTTTTTGGGTAATGGTTAGCATTTTTTTTTTTTTTAATAATGGATTTCTATGGAGCAAGTACAATATAGTTTTTGAATGGAGATAAACTAATATGTCTCGTACTGTTAACTAAAATGACCCACTATAGTTCAACTGAAATAATATATATATACTCATCCAAAAGATTTGATGTTCAATTCTCACATTATAACTAATAAAAACTACGCTCGACAACTACAACATGATTGGATCTACATCATGTTTTAGTTAAATAAAAAAAAAAAAAAAATACACAACTTATCTTTGATAAGGACAAAAATGGCATTTGATATAGTAGATTCTCAATTTGGTGAATTTCTAATCATAATTTTCAACTCAAAAATTCCTTCTTGTATTCTGTTCACAATATATTAAAAAATTTCAAGGGATAAGTAACATATGAAAATTAAATGTCTTAAGAACAAGTAACGTGCAAGTCAATTGTACTACGTATCCAACATCATAAAAGAATTTTGCAGACTTTATGATTAAAAAAAAGTTAAATGACATTTCTATGGTCAATCAGAGCATTTGGTCTAGTAGTATGATGCTCACTTTGGGTGCAAAAGATCTTGAGTTTGATTCTTGAAATACCCCACATTTATTTTTTCTTTTTCCATTTTCAATTTAAACTTCTGAAATCCAATCAATTACTGTAAGATCTTCAAATTTTATAGTTCAAGAGAAATGCAAGTAAATAACTTGAATGAAAGACTAGAAGTGTACATAAATAAATCAAATCATTCAAGTAAGGCATTTGATCTAGTGATATGATCCTCACTTTGGGTGCGAGAAATCTTGGTTTTGATTTTCAAAATTCCGTCAATTTCTCTTTAACCGTTTTAGAATTTAAAGTTCTGAATTCAAATTAAGAACTTCAATTTTCATAGTTTATGAGAGAATATAAGTAACCATCTATATTCTCACATATACATTAAATAAGCAAATTCTAATTAGTTTTAGATAATATAATATTAAATTTACTTTCATCTATCAACTTAAACACTTTAGATCATTCGATGACTTAACATGATATCAAAACAAGTGGTCTAAGAGATCCTGTATTCAAATCCTACAATGATATTTTCTCCTCAATTAATATTGACTCACTTATTGAATCTTCTACATATTTTAAGCTCACGAGTGGAGTGTTAAATGATATTAAATTTACTTTATCATATATAAACCAGGGAGGAAGCCTAGTATCATATCCCTCATCTCATCAACCATTCAAATTTCAAAAGAAAAATTTTCTAAATACAAAACTACACGTTAGAATTGATACAACAAAAGATCAGGCCGGTTTAAAATTGATACTTTTTTCTCTCTTTTTCCATTGGATCGAAATGGTAGATTCTCAACAAGGTATTAGTTATGAGAGGTTCCAAGTTCAATTCTTAAAATACCTCATTAGACTTGCTTATTGACTTCCTATTCATAACTTCATTTCAACTAAAAACTACATATTAATTTTATATACATTACAATAAATAAAATTCAACATACTAAAAAATATCAATCCGGACATTTGGTCTAGTGGTATGATTTTCGCTTTGGGTGCGAGAGATCTCGAGTTTGATTTTTAGAATGCCCCATTTTTTTTCCTATTTATCAACACGAGTTTCAAAGAGACAGGCACCTTATAATTCATAAATCACAAGGATAAGCAACACTTTGTTAAACGCTATAGGCCAACTATTATTTTACCTCTTAAGCTTACAAATCAACATCAAAAAAATATCTCCAGCAACAATGCATTATCAAGATCACAATAAATATAACATTAATTACGAGTGCCAAATCTCGTTGGAAATGGTAAATCTCGCTCATAAGGGTGGTCTCGCTCATGTGGGTGATCTCACTCATGATGATTATCTCACTAGTAATGCTGATTTTGTTGATAAAAGTTTCATTAGTAAATGAACTATTTGAGGTATTTTGCTAAGAATTCTAAGTAGTTTAACCGGGAATTATGTTCTTTCAGGCCAAGAAGAGCTAGGAGAGGCGTATAACCCGTTAAGAGGCCAACGAACTGTGAGTGACTGTGTGATGAATTGATGTTTTAACGATT
>NC_052359.1:32981413-33042262 GCF_009727055.1 Benincasa hispida
AATATTTAGACAAGCACGAGATAATCCATAAATAAATATATTTGAGATCAAAATGATTGATGAAACAAGTCACAAATATGCAATTCTCAAAAAAATAAAAAAAAAAAAAAATCATTGGTGAGTAGATAGCACAAGATCAGATCTAAAATTTAATACGTCTTAGTTAGAAATTGAAATGTTGTATCTCATAAAGAAAAAGAAAAAGGGCATTTGATCGGACATACTCTCAATTTGGGATCTGTCTCTTATACACATCTAGATGTGTATAAGAGACAGAGATAATCCATAGATAAATATATTTCAGATCAAAATGATTGATGAAACAAGTCACAAATATGCAATTCTCAAAAAAAAAAAAAAAAAAAAAATCAATCATTGGTGAGTAGCTGTCTCTTATACACATCTAGATGTGTATCTCCATGTGCATGTAGGTTGGTCTGAATGAGAGGCCGAGGTATGGGTCTCTTGACCGATAATAGACGTTGGGAGCTAGAGCAGTGTATGCTCGTTCTCAACTAGGGAATAATGATGATTATTGATGTTTAAGAGTTGTTGTCAACGTTTATATTTTAAGGATGTTGCTTGAGATGCCATCAGTATATTTAAAGAGATTGACGTAGGGATCTCTTCTAGCCATAGTTTAATGTGAACAGGTCGAGGTAGAGGTCTCATCTGGCCATGACTTGACGTTGGGAATTGGAGCAGTAAATGTTCATTCTCAACTAAGATTCAGGTTTCAGATACAATGGTTTAAAAGGTTTTATGTACACGTTTGTTTGGTATATTTTAAGTCCCGGTATTATGTGGTTTTATGTACACGTTTGTTTGGTATATTTTAAGTCCCAGTATTATGTTTTTAAGCTTTCAGTTTAAGCATGAGATTTACGTTTTATCAAGTCACTCACTGGGCTTCTAGCTCACGTTTTCAAATGTTTTCTTTCAAGTAGCGGTCAGTTCCCAAAAGACTATTCTGCTGCTACTCTGCCACTCAAAGAAACAGGTTGAAGGAAGCATAATTAAAGACCTATGTTTGTTAGTACATATGTGTCACGTCTAGTGACTAGTATTCTTGATGGGGTTCACTAGATTGTAATGTCCATGTATGAACAGTGCTGCGAAACCCTATAGTGTAAATGTGGTAAGTTTTGAGTTAATTTGTATGTATTCAGGGTTTGAGCAATATTTAACAAGTAAGATAGACAGTAAGTGCCAGCAAAAGGGTTGGTAGCTGCTGCAGTCACCATTCCATCCAGGTTAGGAAGATCATCTGGAACGGGGTGTGACAAGCCATGCCAGGATCCCACTTGGAAGCACATGTATGCTTACACATTTCTGATAAAAATATTCCAATAACATTTTATAGTGACAGGCACAAGTTATTCTTGTGTTAAAATTTAAAAAAAAAAAAAAAAAAAAAAAAAAAAAAAAAAAGCATAAGTTATGCTTTGAAAAAAAAGCACAAGTAATTCATAAATCAAGGTAGGTAACAACTATTATCCTACCTCATTTCATCAACCACTTAAAAGTAACTTGGCAAAATACACCAAGTTATTGATGTGTATACAACTAAAGATTAGATCTAAATCTTTTGGTAAGTCTTAATTAAGGGATGAAAAAGTGTATTTGATAGAGGACAAAAATTTGGGAATGTTTATGTGGCATGTGCTCATTAACTTTCTTTTCATAACTTTCAGCAAACATTAATCAATTGTATCACAGATCCAACATTAAGAATATATCATTTAAATTTAAAAATTAATAAATGTGATTTAAAGAGGGCATTTGGTCTAGTGGTATGATTCTCACTAGAGCTTTGGGTAAAATTAATAATGCATAAAAGGATAAGTAACTTTGCATATCAAGTTATTGATGTGTGTATAAAGCACAAGGATTAGTAATACATCTTAACATGTCTTAATTTAAAATTGAAATATTGTTCTTGGTAGATGTACGAATTGGGCATTAGATCTGATGATAGGTTCTCAATTTGGTATGAGACTGGGAGCTTCGGAGTTCAATTCTTGGATGCCTCTGTCACGTGCTTAACGATTTTCTATTCATAATTTTCAGTTAACCGAAAATTTCTTTGGCTTTGTTTTGTTTTTTACACACTATTTTCAAAATATTTTAGGGATAAGTAAAATACAAAATTTGTTCATGTTTATTTCCTAAGCCTCAAGAATGACTGGCTACTTGACATGAAATAAACGCTATGGCCAACTATTATTTTACCTCTAAACTTACAAACCAACATCGGAAAAAAACAGCTCCATCAACAATGCATTATCATAATCACAATAAATACAATATTAATTAATTAAATGTTCAAAATGGGCATTTGGTCTAGTGGTATGATTCTCGCTTAGGGTGCGAGAGGTCCCAAATTCTATTCTCGGAATACTCCCATTACTTTTTTCTCTTTTTAATATCCTACCTCATTTTGTCAACCACTTAAAATAATTCGGAGTACACCAAGTTATTGATGTGTATAGAGCTCAAGATCAGAACTAAAAAGTGAAAAACAGTTTTTGGTAGAGGGGGAAAAATTGGAAATGCTTGTGGCATATGCTCATCGACTTTCTTTTCATAACTTCCATTTCAATGAAAAAAGCAAACATTAGTCAATTGTACCACGGATCCAACAATACAAATTACACTAAAATCTAACAAATGCATGTTATAGTCAAAGTGGGCATTTGGTCTAGTGGTATGATTCTCGCTTTGGGTGCGAGAGGTCCCGAGTTCGATTCTCGGAATGCCCCCTTTTTCCCAAATTTAATTATTCATAAGATATTTAAAATTTTTATTGTCCAAGAGAAGAATGGAAAACAGGCAAACTAAAAGGCTACGAGTGTAATATGAATACCAGATGATATGAAGGGTGAATGCTTGATTGCAGCCAGCCAGAATCCCACCTGGAAGTCCATCTATATTCAGTCATGCATAATTTAGAATTATGATAAGGAACTTCGGTCACTAGTTTCAAAGAGACAAGCATGAGATAATTCATAAATCAAGGGAGATAATCAAGTATCCTAACTTCATCGACCATTCAACATTCACAGCAACTTTGCCAAGTACACCAAATCATTGACAAGCATACAATGTGAGGATCAGATCTACATCATATGTCTTAATTAAAAATAGAAATCCTGTAATCTCAAAATAATAGTAATGAAAACTGAAACTATGTATGGGCAGTTGATCTGATGGAGATCCTCACACTTTCTATTTTTAAGTTTCATTTCAACCAAAAACTTCTTGTAATTTACCAATAATCTTACCAACACCATTGAGAAAGTAGCTCCACTAGCTACACATTAGTCAATTGTACCATGATTCCAACATCTATAATCGTAATTACAGTAAATAATAAATTATGAACTCATATAATTCAAACAGGACATTTGGTCTATGGTCTAGTGGTATGATTCTTGCTTTGGGTGCAAGAGGTCTCGAGTTCGATTCTTGCAATGTCCCATTTTATTTAAATCGTTTTCAAACTTCCAAACTTCGTTCAATAATTCATAAGATCTCGATACTTTTATGGTTCAGGATAAGAATATGAATCAAGTTGCTTTTGGCACGTGAGTTCTGCATTCATTTTCCTTGGATGCCATATGCGTCTGTAGCATGAGATCGTTGACTTTCTATTCATAAGTTTCATTTCTACCAATTTTTTTTGGTAATCTACCACTAAGCTTTCCAACCACCACTGGGAAAGTAGCTCCATCAGCTGTAATTTCACTAGGATGCTCATCTATCGTGATATCAGTGCCTGAATAATTAAGCAATTGGAATGTCACTAAGAAGCTCATCTATCATTTATACTTACATATTTAAGATCAAAATATTTAGACAAGCACGAGATAATCCATAAATAAATATATTTGAGATCAAAATGATTGATGAAACAAGTCACAAATATGCAATTCTCAAAAAAAAAAAAAAAAAAAAATCAATCATTGGTGAGTAGATAGCACAAGATCAGATCTAAACAAGCACAAGATAATCCATAAATCAAAATATTTCAGATCAAAATGATTGATGAAACAAGTCACGGATAGGTAATTCTAAAAAAAAAAAATCATTGGTGAGTAGATAGCACAAGATCAGATCTAAAATTTAATACGTCTTAGTTAGAAATTGAAATTTTGTATCTCATAAAGAAAAAGAAAAAGGGCATTTGATCTAGTGACATACTCTCAATTTGGGATGGGAGGTCTGAGTACAATTCTTAGAATGCCTCACACATATGCTCATTGACTTTCTATTTCTAATTTTCATTTTAAAACTACAACTTTGTCAATCCTGCCATGGATCCAGCCATTATTTGGATTACAATAAAAAATATTAAACAATATTTGTTTGATAAAATAGGGCATTTGGTCTAGTGGTATGATTCTTGCTTTGGGTGCAAGAGGTCCCGAGTTCGATTCTCGGAATGCCCCCCACTCTTTTTTTACCATTTTCAAATTTTAAACTTCCAAATTTCATTCATTATTCATCAGATTGCTATATTTTATAGATCAAGATAAAAATGAAGTGAAAACAAATGATGGAGGATGAATACCTGAATAATTAATCAGCTGTAATTTCACTAGGATGCTCATCTATCATGATGGAGGATGAATGCCTGAATAATTAAGCAGTAGGAATGTCATTAAGAAGCTCATCTATCATGTACACTTACATATTTCAGATCAAAATATTTAGACAACCACAAGATAATCCATAGATCAAAATATTTCAGATCAAAATGATTGATGAAACAAGTCACAAATATGCAATTCTCCAAAAAATAAAAATAAAAAACAATCATTGGTGAGTAGATAGCACAAGATCAGATCTAAAATTTAATACGTCTTAGTTGGAAATTGAAATCTTGTATCTCATAAAGAAAAAGAAAAGGGGCATTTGATCTAGTGACATACTCTCAATTTGGGATGGGAGGTCTGAGTTCAATTCTTAGAATGCCTCATAGTGCTCATTGACTTTCTATTTATAATTTTCATTTTAAAACTACAACTTTGTCAATCCTGCCATGGATCCAGCCATTATTTGGATTACAATAAAGAATATTAAACGAAATTTGTTTGATCAAATAGGGCATTTGGTCTTGTGGTATGATTCTCGCTTTGGGTGCAAGAGGTCCCGAGTTTGATTCTCGGAATGCCCCCCACTCTTTTTTTACCCCACTCTTTTTTTACCATTTTCAAATTTTAAACTTCCAAATTTCATTCATTATTCATCACATCGCTATATTTTATAGATCAAGATAAAAATGAAGTGAGCAACCTGAAACATTCTCTATTTATAGAGAGAACAAATTATGGAGGATGAATACCTGAATAATTAATCAGCTGTAATTTCACTAGGATGCTCATCTATCATGACGGAGGATGAATGCCTGAATAATTAATCAGTTGTAATTTCACTAGGATGCTCATCTATCATGACGGAGGATGAATGCCTGAATAATTAATCAGTTGTAATTTCACTAGGATGCTCATCTATCATGATGGAGGATGAATGCCTGAATCTGTCTCTTATACACATCTAGATGTGTATAAGAGCTTGGGGTGCAAGAGGTCCCGAGTTCAATTCTCGGAATGCCCCCCACTCTTTTTTTACCATTTTCAGATTTTAAACTTCCATTTTTTTTTTTTACCATTTTCAGATTTTAAACTTCCATTTTTTTACCATTTTCAGATTTTAAATTTCCAAATTTCATTCATTATTCATCACATCGCTATATTTTATAGATCAATATAAAAATGAAGCTGTCTCTTATACACATCTAGATGTGTATAAGAGACAGGCCATGGATCCAGCCATTATTTGGATTACAATAAAGAATATTAAACGAAATTTGTTTGATCAAATAGGGCATTTGGTCTAGTGGTATGATTCTCGCTTTGGGTGCAAAAGGTCCCGAGTTCAATTCTCGGAATGCCCCCCACTCTTTTTTTACCATTTTCAGATTTTAAACTTCCATTTTTTTTTTTTACCATTTTCAGATTTTAAACTTCCATTTTTTTACCATTTTCAGATTTTAAATTTCCAAATTTCATTCATTATTCATCACATCGCTATATTTTATAGATCAATATAAAAATGAAGTGAGCAACCTGAAACATTGTCTATTTATAGAGAGAATAAATGTTGGTGGATGAATACCTGAATAATTACGATGGAGGATGAATGCCTGAATAACTTGCATATTTCAGATCAAAATGAGTGATGAAACAAGTCACAGATATGCAATTCTCAAAAAAAAAAAAAAAAAAAAAACATTGTCTATTTATAGAGAGAACAAAAAATCATTGTCTATTTCATCAATCACAGATGCATTTTCTGATTTTAAACTTCCAAATTTCATTAATTATTCATCAGATCCCTACATTTTATAGATCAAGATATAAATGAAGTGGGCAACCTGAAACATTGTCTATTTATAGAGAGAACAAATGATGGAGGATGAATACCTGAATAATCAGCTGTAATTTCACTAGGATACTCATCTATCATGATGGAGGATGAATGCCTAAATAATTGCAGCTGGAATGTCACTAAGAAGCTCATCTATCATGTACACTTACATATTTCAGATCAAAATATTTAGACAAGCACATGATAATCCATAAATCAAAATATTTCAGATCAAAAAGTCACAGAAATGCAATTCTCAAAAAAAAAAATAAAAACATTGTCTATTTATAGAGAGAACAAAAAATCATTGTCTATTTCATCAATCACATGTATACATTCTCATATTTTAAACTTCCAAATTTCATTAATTATTCATCAGATCACTATATTTAGATCAAGATAAAAATGAAGTGAGCAACCTGAAACATTGTCTATTTATAGAGAGAACAAATGATGGAGGATAAATAACTGAATAATTAATCAGCTGTAATTTCACTAGGATGCTCATCTATCATGATGGAGGATGAATGCCTGAATAATTAAGTAGCTGGAATGTAACAAAGAAGCTCAACTATCATGTATACTTACATATTTCAGATCAAAATATTTAGACAAGCACAAGATAATCCATAAATCAAAATATTTCAGATCAAAATGATTGATGAAACAAGTCACGGATAGGTAATTCTAAAAAAAAAAAATCATTGGTGAGTAGATAGCACAAGATCAGATCTAAAATTTAATATGTCTTAATTAGAAATTGAAATCTTGTATCTCATAAAGAAAAAAAAAAAAGTGCATTTGATCAAGTGACATACTCTCAATTTGGGATGGGAGGTCTGAGTTCAATTCTTAGAATGCCTCATGCGGCATGTGCTCATTGACTTTCTATTTATAATTTTCATTTTAAAACTACAACTTTGTCAATCCTGCCATAGATCCAGCCATTATTTGGATTACAATAAAAAATATTAAACAAAATTGTGTGCTTAAACAGGGCATTTGGTCTAGTGCTATGATTCTTGCTTCGGGTGCAAGAGGTCCCGAGTTCGATTCTCGGAATTCCCCAAAATCTTTTTGTTACCATTTCCAAATCCCAGTCAAGCTTTTTAAGTTCTTTATCAGATGTCCCTGCAGGGACTTTCACAGGATTTTTATATCTTTTGATTAATCATAAGATCTTTTTATTAAGTCTAAGAGAAAAATGTAAATAGACAGCCTAAATAAAAGACCAGGACTCTATCTATATACATAGATACCAAATATGGTAGGGTTTTCTACTGAGTCCAAGAGAAGAATGTTTTTTGGGGGGGGAGGACGGACCAGGATGTAAATGCATAAATACCGAATTATGGAGGACGAGTGTAAATATGTAGCTGGCCAGAATTCCAAGTGGAGGCTCATCTATCATGTATACTACATATTTTGGATAAGAAAATTTGATAGTGAGTTTCATAATGATGAACACAATAAAATCAAGAATCAAGGAAGGTAGCATGCAACCAACCTCATTTTCATCAAGCACTCGGAAGAAACTTTGCTATGTACATTAAGTCATTGATGTGAGTTCAGCCAAAGATCGACCAACCACTGCAGAAAATGCAGATCCATCTACTACACATTAGCCAAATGCATCAAAGATCCAACATCAAGATGATATAAGTTATATTACAAAAAAAATGGTTTAATGATATGATTCTCACTTTTGGTATGAGAGAGAAACTACAGAAACCACAAAAGTATATCGAATTTGTATTCCGTGATAACGTAATTATATAAGGGGCATGCAAATTTTCGAATCTACATCCAAGGGTTATTAACAGTCTCATTGAATAACCTCTCCAATTTCTTAACATTCAATTAATTTCACTCTGTTTAGAGTTCAAGAAAAAATGTGAGTAGAACCTCAATACTACCAATAGTAATGGTTAAACGTGCAAATAAGCAGCATTCCACATGCAAGGTCATCTATCATGCACATAAGCATTCATGATTAACTTTGTTAGTATGTTAGTGCTCCATACTTCTTCTGGGAGGTGAATCAAAGGACACATGTTACTGAAGGTATCAAAAGATACATTTTTCAGGTAAAGAGTTATAAAGAAATGACAAACAACCACATAGCTTTAAGCTTTGGTCTTCATGTCAGGTAATTCAATTGTAGTTTAAAGTGACTAAATGAATTACAGCAATTCAATTGGCAAATAAATTACAGATGCTTCTGAGATTATGCTCTGCTACTGCCCTCCCAAAATTCAGCAGATTATCAGGCTATAAAACAGTTGCAAATTAGATTCAGTTGGTCCAAAAACCACAGCAGCATCAATGAATCCGTCAGTCTTTATATCAGATTATGCTTATGACTTTACTTTATCTCCTTTCTTTTTCAGCAATCTTTTTCATTAAGGGAAGATCCTCTTGCTCTCTAAAAGCGTTGGGACACTAATTTCCAATTACAAAAACACTCCTGGGTGTGGATTTATATAAGGGTTGGTTTAGCACGTGTTCTACCAGGGGAAATGAGAAAATAATTCTATTCATCTCCTGTTCATCCTTGATCATTACTTTTTTAGGGTATACTTGAAGCCTTTGACCTTAAAAGAAGGAGTACATGTCAATTACTGGTAAACTATGCTCACTTTGATAAATTTCATTGGGTATGTATCAACATTCAGACAAAAATACTTATATTGAGCAAAAATCCCAGGTTTTGAATTTATACACTCTTTCTGGATTATAGCTCAAACCGCCTTTTTAGGATGTATCTCACATCTATAATTCTACCTCTACCACACATAGGGCAGGCACTCAATAATAATAAATCAAACTAGGTAGCAAGAACTCAAACCACCTTTTTAGGATGCATCTCACATCTATAATTTTACCTCTACCACACATAGGGCAAGTACTCAATAATAATAAATCAAACTAGGTAGCTAGAATTCTATTTATTCCATCTACCATGCAAAAGCAACTCATGAGCACACTTTTCCTTTGGTCTAATAGTTTAGTTCTTGCTTTGGGTGCAAGAGATCCTGAATTGAGAAGCCTTTGAGTTGGAAGTGTTATTGACTTCTCTAAGATGTTCAGCCATGAAAGATGGAGCTACCAGCTAGAATCCTACATTGCTCACCCACCATGCATAAATTTATTTCTCGTGAATCTTTAGTTAAATGCTGCAAAGAAGCAAGTAATACATAGTAAAATCAAAGTTTGAGCTGATGTATTCGCCTATCATGGTAACACAATGCGTTTTGGTACCCTGAGCATTAGATGCACCACCTGGATAGAATATCCCTTTTGTAAGAAGCTGATTATGATTATAAAATAATTGTATTTCTAGAAGTCAGGTTGGACATTTGATCTAGCGGTATGAGTTTGCTTTGGGTGCAAGAGATCCCAAATTCTATTCTTGAAATGTCCCTTTTTCTAGCTTCAGTTTCAACCAACTATTGGTTCTACTTTTTATAATTAGAGAGGATGATTTAACTTTCCAAACTAAAAACAGGATTTGGTTTATAATAATATAACTCTTGCTCAAGGGGTTAGAGAATCTGAGTAAAATGCTTGGTACACCTCTATAACAATTTTGTAACTATTCTACATTTTAAAAGATTCGAATCACAGTGCACAATATTTATGCAAGACTCTGATTTTGTACATTTGGAAAGGAGTCCCGTGGTACAAAAACCATAGTAACTTGCATTCGAAAATCAAATACTCTAACCAGCACAGACCTAGTGGACTACTGGTCAACAGGCAAGCTGCAAACCTACAAACCTTGTGGTCTAATGACTATCAAAAGACATTAACTATCCCACAAAAATTCCACTTTAGGTCTGTACTATACTAAAGAATATATTGAAAGCATTGACAATCAGAAAGTCAGACATGACTAAGTTCAAGAAACAACAAACAATTCACTTAAATTTCTTGGTGAAAATACAGTACTAATTAAAGTTCAGTAAGCGATCAGTTGTTTTTCTAGTGCAACATCATTCTAAATCCACAAAAACTCACATACAGAACTTCATTTAAACATTCGTTACTCGACAATTCATTCATCCTAGAGCCACAAAACGAAACTACCAGATACCGCAATTAGAACACAAACTAAAACTTCTAAAGAAACAAAATAACCTGATCAACAACCAACCCGAATAGAAGATAAAATTCTACAATCACAAACGCAAAGCCATATAAACGACTGACACTGAATTTAATCAATAAGGCAAGGGAAATTCATGCGAAAGCAATCAAACATAGAGAGGCTGAGCAACTTCACCTGAAAGATATCACTGTTTGAAGCTTGCATGCCTTATCTGAAAAGATACTAAATGCGTTTCACTTTCTTTGAGCTTATATTCGGAAATGTAAACATTTTCCTGCATTTTCTCGACAACCAAACAGCCAGGAGAAAATTGTGGTGTACGGATAAAGCTTGCAAAAAATAAAAAGCACTACCTTGATTCCGGTGCAGTGTTCGTGGGCTTTTTTAATATATCAGGCCCAATTTTATGGCCCAGCTAAATGTCACATTCGGCCCATTTATTGGGCCCAACTTAGAGTTGGTGTGGGAAATGTAGCCAATAATAAACGGTAAATTAGGGGTTAATTTTTAAATTTAGTCCTCAAATACCTATCTTAGGTTATGTGATTTTAATCCAAATTTATTTCCTTTAAAATGATGTTTAATATTGAGTAAACATAATTTTGGAAGAATTAGCTGGTAGGTGATTGGTCAAATGGTGATCGACATTGATGTCTGTCCAGAAAATGTGTTTAATACTGAGATATATGTTTTGAATTTTCTTTTGATATTTATTACTTTACAGATCAATGAAGCATATAAAATTTTAACAATAAAGAAATGAAAAATAACTGTATTGACCATAGATATTTATGGTAACTATTTATTTAAATATTTTTTTAATATCACTTTAGAACCAAACATAATAATTGAATCACTTTTAACTATATGAAAATCACTTTGAAGAATTTGGAACCAAACACAAATGAGATTGTAAGAGATTCAATTTCACAAAATCAATTGTACCTAAATTTCTTTTTATAAAATCA
Source organism: Benincasa hispida (assembly GCF_009727055.1). Lineage (NCBI taxonomy): Eukaryota > Viridiplantae > Streptophyta > Magnoliopsida > Cucurbitales > Cucurbitaceae > Benincasa > Benincasa hispida. The sequence continues at coordinate 32,992,925 of NC_052359.1, forward strand.
CTACTTCAACCATCACTCCCAAACATGAACTTGCCTATGATACTAGGCTTATAGATTTTTAATTTTGCGTCTAATAAGTTTTTAAACTTTAAAAATATGAATTAGATTCATGAATTTCAACTTTGTGCTCAATAGGATATTGAAATGTTCAATATATATATATTTTTTAAATGTATTTCCCTTGTCTAATAAACATTAAACTTTTAATATTGTGTACAATAAATTTGTGAATTAAAAAATAATAAATCAAGAATCTAAAATAAAATAAAAATTTAGATAGATGCTAAAGTAAAATTTTATGAACTTATAAGACACTTTCGAAAGTTTAAGAATTTGTTAAATACGAATGTGAACGTACATTAGCTTATTTTATACAAAGTTGAAAATGATAAATTTGTTGTCTAACATAAAATATAAATAATAACTTAAAAATGTTTTTGAATGTTTGATCAATATTTGCGAATGATTTCATGATTTAAAATCTCCTTTAACACGAAAGTTTCAAATCAGATCATGCATGCTAGACTCTAATTTGAACTTATTATAGTAGTTGAAAAACGGTAGAGATTGTTGATAGTCTTAATGCAAGCATTAATTATCTAGTTTCAAGTTATTAATAATTAGTAATTAGGTGAAAGAAAAAAATATTTTTAGAAGGGACAATCTAGATAAAATATTTCTAGATCTAAGTGTTGTAATAATTGAGTTTAGTAATTCTATTGATGAGCCTTACTTCCTCTCTTAGTTGAAAATCTCCTTACCTTACCACTTTTATTATTTTCTTAGTTTAGTTTACTTTATATGCATCACAATTCGGTCCTCTGAATAAAATTAGAACTATCTTCAAAATAGTTAAAGGATTATCAAACTGATTCGCGAAATCAACTAAAGTTGTTTTAACTATATCATAATTTGATCCCTGCGCTTGCGCTCCCATCAAATTGAATAAAGCAAAACAAAAGAAACATCAATGTGTTATTTATTATTTAATTATAAATGGGATTTGGTCAATTATCCCGGAGTTGGACATTCAAGGTCCGATGAGCGGCCTCTTCAGTCACTCTAATACTAACAGAAATGGAGGAATTGGTTCGAGGGTGTTGCACTGTGACATTGTAATCTCCATGGAACAACGAAGCATCAACAAAACCTTCATCATCGGCTGTAATTTCAAAGATGGGAGATTTCCATTCAGCCAAAAGTTTATCGACAACATCTCCTGCTGGGGTGTTCTTGAAATTCATATCCACAAGCGGCAGAGTAGTGAAACCAGCTGATTCTGGGCCTGCAAATGTGATTATCCCCTTCACTGCAGGATGTGAGTATCCTTCTCTTAGAACTTCCTCATAGTATTGTGCCTAACAAGGGAAAGTCTCAAGTTTTGTTAGTTGTGCCCGTAAGGTGTTTGATGAAATGCCTGTAAGGAATTATTTCGTACCTGATTTGGAGTTTTGTGAACAAACACCTCTGTGATCCATATGGGGTAGCCTGTTGATCCTAGAAGGTCCAAAGCGGATCTCATGTATGGCAGGTTGGGTGCAGCAGGGCCGAAGTTGCCCTGCAAGCCGATTCCTGCTAGGATGTTTTCGTTCCCGGGATACGACAGGATTTCGAGGAGTTTCTTTCTGAAGTTAGCTGGGGTTGATGTCTTTTCGTAATCGTGTTCCATGGTATTGTATTCATTCATGAAAAGAAGTGTGTTATTGTCAAGTTTATGTGCTATGTTGAAGTACTCTGCAGAGGCATTTTCACCGAGTTTGTCCTCAAAGAATCTGAAGTGCACGTTTTCATTCACGACGTCCCAATGGATAAACTTTCCAGAATATCTCTTAACCACGGAGTTGATTCTTCTGTCGGCTGCTACCTTCAAATCTTTAGGGGAGAGTGACTTGACCCATTGTGGCTGGAATTTGGGATTGTCCCAGAAAATGTTGTGTCCTCTTACTGAAATACCGTGTTGTTGGGAAAACTCAAGCATTGCATCGGGGATGGTGTAGTTCTCTTGGCCTTCTACTTTCTCAGTGCTATACCACTTAAGTTCATTGGTGAAAGTGGCATAGGAAAATCTTGATGCAAACCACTGTTGGTATTCTTTGCTGAGGAGAATGTGGTAGTTCATTCCTGCCCCAAATGGGAAGTTTGGTTTTTTCTGGTCAATGAAGACTTTTGCACCTGCTAGTTTACTGTTGTCTGCTTGAGTTATTTGCAGCCTCACCTTGCTTTTCCTCACCTGTAAAACTTGGTTCCATCATTCCATATACATGTATTCGGTAGTAGTACCAAAGTCCCTCCACTAGTTAGTGATGAGGAAGATCATGGATTTTTAAGTGGATGGAAGTGTGAATATATAAAGGAAAGTTCGACGGTCTTTTCTTTGACAAGAGGATTATTAAGTAACCACCGGTCAATAAGTAAGATTTTAATATCGTTTAGTATGGAGTGGAGATTTCAACCTTAGATCTTTTGGTGGAGGGACTACACTGTATGCCAATTGAAGTATGCTCACTATGGTAAGATCTTAAGATAATGAGTTTATAAGGTTAATATCTATTGATACAAGTTTTTTGTGCCGAATCTAAAAGTAAATCTATGTGATTTAGGCCCAAAGTAAATATTGTTGTAACAAGATAAAGGAACTAAGGCCATTGTATCCTACTCCTAAGGTTTCCTTTCGTACATAAGGTTGTACTGACCCACATTAGTTTGCTATTGCTTTATATTACCTTGTTAATGCTTTTTTCTTGGTGGGATCGCCATTGCTCCTTTGTAAATGGCTGTAGTGAGACATTATCAACCCAGATTTCCACTGCTGTATTTGTACTCTATAGAAACAAATGCAAAACAAAGTTAGTGATACCAGTGAGAAATAAGTTCAAAACGAGTTCAACAAGTGTGAGGGAGAAGATCAAAGCACAAACATTTGCGACAGTAGTCAGTGGCTTGTCTACTTAGTTATGTTCGGACTAGCATCAACGAGTAAAATTAGAATCAACCATACAGTGTACTAGATGAAATTAAGTTGGTAAAAGCAAAAGTTATTCACCTCAAAAATAAGCTCAGCTTGGCCTGTAAAATTAGAGACAATGCCACCTTTGAGCAAACTCCAGCACCCATGCTTGGCCATGGTTTCACCACCATGAAGAATCTGACCCCCTTTACTATTTCTGAATAAAACAGCCACATGTGCATTTCCCTCGCTTAATCGAACCCAAGCTGGAGATTTTCAAGCTTGATGGATTAGATCCAGGTTTTAGTACGTTCAATCTCACTTGTGAATTCAAATGTCAGTACAAGGCCGAACTAATTGGAAAATAGTATGAATTGTAAAGAAAATGTGTGTAGAGAGATCAATGATATAAAAGGTATATGCAAAGTGACGTGCAAGAGAAACTGCATGTGAAGAGAGATCAATGAGAGAGATTTAGTGAGAGTTAAAACCTGGGTAAAGAGCAATTAGTGAAATATTGAAGCAGAACTACTTGGATAAAAATACCTATCAAGTATGTTAATAAAAATACTACTTTTCTTTTAACCTAAAACGTGGTAAATTAATTAATAATAGTTTATAGACAATTTAATATTTAATGTGTAACTACAACTAGTCTATAAATATAGTATAAAACACATTTAAAACAATTATTGAAATTATCAAACCGAGGTTCAATTGGCATACAAATATGTTAATAAAAATGCAACTTTTCATCCAAAATCTTGTTTTCAAATTTATGTTTTCACATCATCTACCAAACAATTTAGCTTTTTGAGAAGTTCTATCGAGTAGTAACCAACATGTTACATTTGATCGAAGAAAAGTTTATAAAGCCACTTTTAGGTATAGTTAAAGGTAAATGTAAATGTATTCTCTAAGCATACATAGATATAAAAACTTAAGTTGTTAAGTTAAGATAAACAAAATATCGATAAATTTTCAAGAATGAGAGATGATACCGGAGAAACTATAGAGGTTTCCATGTTGGAGGTGAACCAATTGATGGAAACTATCCCTTGGGTGAGTCCTCTTATGAGCTATAATGAAGGTATTGATGTAATTCCCTTGTTTCAACCACCCTTGCTTTATTTCTCCTTCTCCAAACACTTTCCACCCTTCAATTCCATTGTTGAACTTTGGATTCACTATGATCCCTCCCCCATTATGAACCCTCCTTGGCTTTGCCAAACACTGTTTTATACAATATTTTTCAAGTCATTTCTATCCTTGTACTAATTCAATGAGTTGAAGATAATAGCTAGTAAAATTATCAACTTAAATTTAACCTATTAAGACTCTGTTTAACAACGATTCGGTTCTAAAAAGAATTCCTCATATGCATGGATTCTTTTTATTTTTTGAAAACTAAAAGAAATAGTTTTTAAAAATTATGTTTATGTTTTTGAAACTTAGTTAAGAATTGAAATGTTTATTTAAATGAGGTGAAAAGTAATTTTCCAAAATGGAAAAAGAGAAATGATATCATTATCATTTATCAAACTAGACCTAATCATGTTTAGGAACGTGAGTTTTCCCATTTTCTTTGACATAAATTTATCTATTTTCTGAGATTGTATTAGTTAATATGTCACACACAAATTTGAAGGCTCCATTTGATAACCATATCGTATTTTGTTTTTGGTTTTTTAAAATTAAACCGATTTTCTCCTAATTTCTTACAATGATTTACATTTTTCTTAAGTACAATAGTTGAATTCTTAGCCAAAATTCAAAAACAAAAACAAGTTTTTAAAAGATATAGTTTTTAGTTTTCAAATTTTGGCTTAGTTTTTTAAATAAAAAGTAGATAACAAATGAATAAATTTGAAGGTAGAAATAGTGTTTATAAGCTTAATTTTCAAAAACAGAAAATAAAAAACTAAATGGTTATCCAACGAACCGGAAGTCATTTTGAATCTCATCTTTGTTTCTGGGTTTTCTATTTTAAAAGTTTAAGCTTGTTTAATTAATTAACCATTTCCTTTTACATACCCCCTGATTAATTAACTTTTACAAATCATCAGTCTCTTTTTTTTAGAGGGAAAAAAAACTTTTAAAGCTCTCTCTCTCCTTTTTATTTTTTGGTTTTTAAAATTTAATAATTAATGTTGTGAGAAATAAGCTAGTAAAATAAATACAAATCCAATAATCATTTCTTGTTTTTATTTTTTTTTAAATTATACATATTTTCTCACACCAATGATTTCATTTTTTCATTTAGAACTCTTAACCAAATTCAAAAAACAAATACATCTTTTAAAAATTATTTTTAAAATTTTTAAAAATCTATCTTGAAATTTTTTGTAAAAAGTAGATTAAAAAAATCTACCAGTGAAACAATGCTTATAAGCTTAATTAAAAAAATAACAAAAATATAAAATGGTTATACCCATCCTAAACTAATTAATTTTGAAAATTTTAAGCTACACTTGCCTCAGTTGTGGCAGAATAATCATAGGAGAAACCTTGGATGGTAATAATGGATTTCCCTGCATTATTTACAAGACAAATTTTGTTAATTAACTCAAATTTATCAGACATCTATAATAATAAAGATAATTTGCTACATTAATAAAAAAAAATTAATTAATTAATGTCATTTTATATAACAGTATAGAGAAAGAGAGGGGGGAAAACCTGAAAATAGCAAAATTAAAGGAAACAAAAAGAGTCTGAAAGCTTTGAAAATGTTCATATCTTTCAGAAATCACAGAAATCAAAGAGATGAACAAATAAATAAATAAATAAATAACCCAAAGAAATCTTGAGAAGAAAATAACTGAAGAACAAAGTTGGCTTTGAGAAGCAAATGTTTGTTTTTGGTCACTGTAATGAACAATTCTTCATGTGTTTATATATATACAACAAAACTTGTATTAATTTTTGGATCTTATAAACATTTTTATGGAAAGTAGTTGACTTTTTTAACTATATTGTCTTTTCTTTGGTCAGCTTTTTCTAAATTGTTTTTAGGGTTCCCATTTTAAGATTAATCTTTATTTTTCTCCTCTTGGATTTCTTAAATAGTACTTTTATCCATTTACATTTGTTAAATGTATTATTGTTTGATCATGGTAATTTCTGATATATATTCCATTACTTGTTTGTGAAAATGTTTTGTATTTTATGAAAATGATTTTTGGTGTAATAGATTTTAAGGAAAGAGTATATGTTTAGGATAATTGCAATCGATAGCATTTTTAAGAATAATAACTAAGTGTATAACACCATTTTTTAAAAATTGCAAATATAGCAAAGCCTATTAAACTTCTATCATTGATAGACTTTTACCAGCAGTATGGCTATCACTGATAGACTCCTACCGTAATATGGTCTATCATTGATAAACTCCTACCAACAGTATGGTTTATCACGGATAGACTATCTAAATTTTTTCATATTTGTAATTTTTTAATATTTTATTACATCTACTAATACTTTTAGTCTAATTGTTATATTTACAATTGTCCTTATCCCATTGTCATATGGCAACTTATTTACTAATTATTGCAATATGTCTCAATTCTCAATATTATTTCTCAACGTATAAGGGAGTTATTCATTATCAATGTTGATAAGAAATTAAAATTTTGGAATCTCAAATCTCAATGAACATAAATTGTGGAAAAATACTTAGATATAATCGGGCTATACCTGTCTATCATGCAATTTTTATTGTAATTAATAAAAAATTGCCACATTTATTTTCTTTTACATTTAGAAAAAAATAATTAAAAAAATATTTTTTGTGTGTGTAAGAAAAGGGGAAGTATGAGAATTGGGTGCATAAAAAAATGTCAAAGGTTCGAAACTCCACTACATGTTGAACGCAAAAAATGTAAAATTTCTTTTTTAATTCAACAATTGTGTGGGTCATAGGAGATTGAAGAATTAACTTAATGATAATTTGTATTTTATCCACTAAACCAAGTTGCAGTAGTATTTTGATGAATTACATAAGGACATAGATAAAAGATCTTAAAATATCGCTCGAAACGTGTTTGGACACAAAGATTGGCATATCTTGAGATGAATTTTGATGCTATAGAATTCTACTCTTCCCTTAAACACATTCTATTTTAGGTCTAACGGACTTTTATTATACTCTATCTCTTTGACATATCCATATTCTTATAGATATTTTTTCACATATCTATAAATTTGACACAGACATAAGAGATAGAATTCACATTTCAATTATATGACATAAAAATTGATAAAACACAAGACGTCCCATGTTATTTCTATTTAAGTAATATTTAAGATAAATATATATTTATATTTTTTTTATTTAAAATCTTATCTGTTCGTTGCTTTTAATTATCGTGCAAGCTTTTTCTTTAAATGATTAATCCAGAAAGATATCATAATCCAACTTAACAATGTATAAGAATGACGATTATTAAAAGAAAGGCTTTGGTCTTAATATGCATGGATTTTATTTCTTTTTTTTTTTAGGAATAATATATTGCATGAATTAACTGTACACAAAACCATAACTCTACAACTAATCATGTCTCATTTTTTTACTTACTTACTTAATTAATTAATTAATTATTATTATTATTATTATTATTATTATTATTATTATTATTTTGCTTTTCTATCTTTTATTAGTAAAATTGGGTAGTTGGTCACTAACACATTAGGGCTATGTTCATTTTGATAACACATTTTTTTTTCTATTTTAAGAATATATTTTTGCTTCATGTTATCTGGAAAAATATTTGTACCTTAATTCTCATTTATATTTTTTATTTTTAAGAGATGTATTCAAAATATATGTGAACTATAAAAAAAACAAATAAATAATTAAAAAAGCCCCAATATTTGGTAACCATTTTTTATTTTAATTTCTTGTGTTCTTTTCTAATTTTCTTTCTTGAAGAAATGTGAACTCTTATTCTAAATTTCAAAAACAAAATATAATTTATAAAAATAATTGTGTTTTACTTTTCAGAATTTGACTCGATTTTGAAAATATTGGTAAAAAAGTCGACAACACATAACATAGAAATTTAGAGGTGGAAGTAAAATTTAAAATGTTTAATTTTCAAAAAAAAAAGTTACCAAATGAGACTTATAATTAGTTTCTAAATTTTCTATTTCCAAATTTTCAAAAACATAGATGAAAATATTATTTTATTTTAATCATTTATAAAATATAAAGTAATCCTTTTAGCAAATTGAATATAACAAGATTCTTTTATGCCAAAAAAAAAAAAAAAAAAAAAGCTGGGAAATTATTCAAGATTATCTCACAATAAAGGACTGCAGATTTATAGTTAAAATTAGAGCAATAATATCTACAATTTAAGACAGAAAATAAGCACAAATCAAGGCAATAACTGATGAGTATGATTTTCCTCCCAATACTTTTTACTGATGTTTTTGTTTAATTCTTTATGTTTGAAGATTATCGCAATTGTATATATAAAAGGAGTCCCCGTTTGTTAAACATGTTTTTCCGTGGGATTTTGGGACCGATATTTAATATTCTTGTTTGTTTAATAAAATTTCATTTTTTAAAATTTATGATATTATTATCGAGGGAATTTTAAAACTCATATGATATGAATTTTTTTAATACTTTACAAAAGTGTGGGATTTTTATGTCAAGATGAATAGTAAAAATATAGCTTAATTAATTAATAAATTAATATCAAATATTTATTACTATTAATTTAATTAATTATTAAATATAAATATATTATTTATACTTAATAAATTTCAACTAATATCTTTACCATTAATATTTTATGTTATCTTAATTATTTAATATAAATTATTATGGTCAATTATCAGTATTCTAATTAATTATTAACTAATTTTATTATTTTCAGTAATTAATTAATTAATTATTAGTTATTTTATTATTTAAATAATTAATTAACCTAATATTAAATTTAATTGATCTCTTATTTAGTTTATAATTAAGTAATTATTTACTTTTTAGTTTTTATATATAAATTATTGAATTGAATGCAAATATTTAACTTCCAAACATTAATTATCGCATTTAAAATTTAGACATTCAAATTTCAGATATTTAATATCTATACCCATGAAATAACTCTTACGTGACATAACTTTTGCCACTAAAATTTAAGAAGATACATACCAATTACCAATGTTATTAGTGACATAATTTAAAGATGGGGTAGGTGCAAATATATGTGTTTGACAAAAACTAAGAAATATGGTGAAAGTTAAAGATGGTATTGGTTGTAATGGAAATGTGGGAGAATGACATGCATTATCATTTATGTGTGGGGGAAAATTGGTGACTTCCAACTCAAACCTCTTACCTTTAAACCAAACTTATTTTGGTTGCAAAAGTTGTACAAAAGATTGAAAGTGAGTGGTGAAGGAATCATTCCAACTCTTCACTAATTTTTTTTTTTTTCCTTTCTAGACAAATTTTATTTTGATGGGTAATGTTTATTACATGGGCATGACATATGGTTCCCAACATCATACTTTATTTTGAAAAATGACACATAACTATGTAGTTAATATATATATAAATAATTAATTGAGTTATATTCGATTTAAGGTGAGAATTTGAACTTTTGAACGTGTCATGGAGTATATAATGATGCATAATACTTCAAATTGACATGTTTTGTAATTATGATATGATTAGGACTAATTTTTTAATTTTTTAAAATATTGCTTAACTATTTGGAAAGACTTAACCATGACAAAATTGCTTTTAAATGGGCAAAATACTTCGGTTGGACTTGAATTGATTAGGCTTAGGCATGCTTAGCCCAATCCTTATTTAGGGTAAGGATCTAAAAAGTTTGGCATTTTACACCATTTTTCCACGTGTTTGAATAGTAAAAACTATTTAAGCTTATGGATTTTTTTTTTTTTTAATTTGATCTAAGAAATTTATAGGCCAACTTTCGGATACCACCTCGACGATCCCCCGGCAAACTTTTGGCCAACAACTCCGACAATTGTCTCCAGCCGATATTTACGACGACTCTACCGACAAATTTCCAACCACCAATTTTTGCTGATCAACATTAAGAAACATTAATAAAAACACTTTTAATGTATAACAAACCAAACAAACTTATATATAAAAATACTTTTAAGAATTACTAAACACGTATGTTTTTATTTTAAAGACTTTTTATCAAAAAAAAATTTAAATAAAAATGAATCTTTGAAAACTATTTTTTTTATAAGTAATTCGAGGCCTTAGTTTAATTACAATGCTTTTTTAAAAAGTATACTTCTCTTGCTTCTATTTTTTTTTCTTTGGGAGGTTTTTTTTTAATAATAATTGTTATTAGATTTTTTTTTTTAAATTCTCTCCCTCCCCTTCTTTATTTAAAATTAATATTTCCTTCATTTTTTAAGATTTCGTTTTTTTTTTCTATTTTTTCTAGCTAAAATTGATCACTCATATATGTCGAATATACGGGCAATATAGTAGAAAATGTAAAAATAAATTTGCATATACCATGATTTATTTTTAGTGTGTTTACAAATATACTAGAAAATATAAATATACATCGAATATATTGTTGGGTATATAACATGATATGTTGTACAAATTGTGTTGTTCATAAATTTATTAGTTAATGCACTGATTTATTTCTAAAAAAATTCAAATATATAGTATTATATATATCAAATATACCTCATTTTCTCATTTAAAACTTTTTGTCGATTCTTGGTTTTATTTATAAGGACAACAATTTTTGGATTTTCAGAGAAACTTTCCTTACTATAGATTCTAAAGTAAAATTGGTTTAGAAAGTTCATAACCAAAAGAAATTTTGCATACATGCTTATTTTGGTATTAGGCTATATGTGTAGAAAACCCTACTTTAATTTTATAATAGTTTCATTTTTTCCCTTAGTCAATTTAACTAGTTAGAAGAATTGGAATGTTTTTTTAAACCGGATTAAAATATTGGAAACAACCTAGCGGCCAAATAAAAATTAAAACTCAAACTTTATAATTTTTTTTATTCCTCACATGTAATTTGATTAAAAAAATTATAATTTTTCAATAATTGAATTCAAGATTAAAATACTAATTCATTTCAATTTGAAGTTAGCATATTATTGTAAAAAGAATTGATAATTTTCAAATTAGTTAGCGTGACAAAAGACTATAGAATTTTATTTCAATACTTAGTAAAATCAAAATACCAAATTATTAAAACAATAAATTAAATAAAATTATAATTTTAATCACATGTCTATTTCAATTATTTTTTAAAGAAAAATATTCTTATAAATATTTAAGGTTATTTTAGGTTATTTTAAACTTAATTATATTAAAATAACTAATCTAAAAAATTTAAACTAATCTAAAATCTAACCACTTATTAAATACAATAAAATATTTACAAACTTATGGTTTATAATTCTGCACATCATTCTCAGGCCTCCAAACACAGTTTAAACCTAGACTACCTAAACCACCCAATAAAGATGAATGGAATCTATACGTCATTGGAGCAATTGCAAAGGAAGATTGATTTGTATGTCAATAAGGTGACTCCCTTACAGGTCGCAACCTGTCGTAATAGCAAGCTCATCAAGCCATGTTTCATGGTGTCGCCTTGTCCAAATATATGGAAGACGAATATCGATGCTTCTTGGAATAGAGAAAAGTAGTATGGCAGTTGGGGTGGGTGGTTCATGATTCTTCTGGATCTCTGATTAGTGTTGGTTCTAAGAAGTTTATCCAGGAGTGGTCTATCAAGTTATTAGAAGCTCAAACTATTATCGAGGGGTTAAACTTTCTCTTTGCTGGTGATCCACCTCTCCCCCTTCTATTGCGATTGAATCTAATATAGGAGGTGATCAATTCGATTAACAATTGTTCGCGAAACTTTACCTAAAGAATGCAATTGATGAGATTTGTGTGTTGATAAGGCAACTAGGGTTAATTGCACTATGTAGCATGTTTTGCTGCTAACTTTGTAATTTTTTTTGGTTTTTTCTTAATCTTCCCATTTAGAAGATGTTGGATTGTTGACTTCACGTGTTAGATTGTGGGTGTTATTTATGAGAATTTGTTGTCTTTACACTCTTAAATTGAGCTTGTGAATTTCAAATTTAAAAGAAAAAACTTCAAAATAAAAAATTTCATAATTATCAAACAAAACCTAAATAATTTTTTTATTACTTTTTCTACGGTACTTGTCAATGTATATATACCGGTCATACAATAGAAAATTGTAAAAATCATTTTCTTTTGTAAATTACTCTTTACACACACTTTTCTCTCACTAATCTTTTTCTTTACACATAGATATCATCCACTAACTCCTCTCCACCAGTTCCTTTTAGGTCTCTTTTATATGCACATTTTAGTAATTACCACTAATCTCTACACTCTCTAATTGGTCTCTCCACACACTCACTAGTCTACTCTTATGCACAAGACAACAAATAGAATTGTGGAAATTTGAATCTTCGACATCGAAAAAAAATAGTACGAAAGTGAGTAGATATGATGCCCTCTTTTTGTATGCATACAAAAGAGAGAGATTGAGATTAACTTATGGTTTCATCAAAAATATCTGATATACTTTTTGTATAAAACATTGAACCCTGTTTCAAACAACTCTATATTACATTATACAGATCAACCTTTTTCAGACAACATTCTACACCAAACCTTCATTCCTATCTGTATCCAGAAAAGAAGTGGACAAAGAAGAAGCAAATTAGATGTCACAAAACAAATAAACAAAGCCAAAAGCAAGTTAAGTGGATTTGCTCTAAAATAGAATAAAAATTTCAACCAAAACTTCAGTTGTTAAAAGCCCCTTTTCGCATAAAGTTTGAGTTAAGCCTGCAGGAAGCCCTTCTGCTCTAGGTAACTCAGTACTTTCCCTGCCATCTCACTTGGGGAACCTCCATTGTGTTTCAGTAATATCTGAAAACCCAAAAAGTTCAAAAGGGTCTCCCAATCAGATTCAAAAACAATGTCTCATTCATAACACAACCAGTTATATTCATAACTAACCATCAACATATACTGCAAAAACATTTACTTTCAATGTAGTAGAAGCATTGATCTTTGCAAGAATGTTTAAAGAGATGTTTTCATTTTCCTCCAGAATTTGGAATTACCTCACAATTCAATGGTACTTCATATGGATCATCGATACCAGTAAAGCCTGCAAGAATATGACTTTGTTCAGTTGATAGACGAATTACGATGATTCTGAGCATGTACAGTTAACTTAAGTCCATTCGACAATATCTTCAAGTCAAAATTTAGGTTGTCAAAGTTAGGGGCTAAAATAAGATTAAAGTAATGCTCCAATCACACCAAAAAAAAAGTGAGAATTAACAAGATCACCAAGTAAATCTAAGAAAGATGTTAACAAGTTGCAGTGACCTTTGATCTTCCCTGCCCGTGCAAGCTTATACAGTCCTTTTGCATCTCTAGCTTCACAAACTTCAAGAGGAACATCCATGAACACCTATATATTTTTAGCACATTTTTTGTCATATACATTTCAGATGCAAGGTAAGAACCCTGCTCAAAATCTATAGTATGCATAAAATGAAGAGATACCTCGATAAAGTATCCATCAGGCAAAATGGCACGACAGGCGTCTCGATCCCTTCGATATGGGGATATCAAACTAGCAATGCAAATAACTCCAGCATCTGCAAACAGTTTTGCAACCTCACCTAATTTATGGAAGAGGTATAATTAGCAATCATGAACAGCCCAATCCAAAGTGTTGTAAATGAACCGAACTTACCGACCCTCCTTATATTCTCAGCACGATCTTCTGCTTTAAAACCGAGGTCACGATTCAACCCATGCCTGACATTGTCCCCATCAAGAATATACGCCAACTTTCCCATTTTGTATAAGCTTTGACTCAAGGCACAGGCCACAGTGCTCTTCCCTGCAAGTTAGCTAAGCATATTTAGAAAAATTGGGCCGGGTCCAAAATGTCCCAAACCCAACTTAAATATTTCAGGCCAAATTTTTTGCTATCCTTTTCACAAAATCATTTAAAAAATGACCTGAAAAATCATATTCAAATATTTCATGGTTGGGTTTGGTCTATTATCCAAACCTGTTCATTTGAAGACAATCTAAACTATAGATTCTCTAAACCATGATTATTACATAAAAATTTAATAACCATTAAGCTGTAAAAGCAAAAGGAAAAGGTTAAATGACAAACCTGAGCCACTGAGACCTGTGATCCATATGACACAACCTTTCTGTTTGAGAAGGCTCTGTTTTTCATTCTTTCCAACTGAACATTCATGCCACTTGATATTGGTAGAATTTCCTACTGTGGATAACACTCCATGATTTTTTCCTGATTGAAAAGCATCTTAGTAATCTATATAGCTTAAACTACAGAAGATAAACTCACACCATGAAGAAAAAAATAAGACACCACAATATAAGCCTATGCCAACATAGAAACAATTCAAACATTCTGCAATTAAATCAGCATTCCAATAAATCAAAGAGTTTCAACGTCAAATTGTAAATTTGTAGACAAATTATGAAAATGTCAATGACAATATAACTAATATCTGCATAAATACAAACAAAAAGGTTCTTGCTCTTCCAATTATCTTATTTCCACTATCTAATGAATCAAACTAGACAACCAAAACACCGGCAATTTCAATGAGATGTTTCAAAGGGAAGGTCCCACATCTTACATTACGTTAAGAATCTCAAGAAGCAAAAAATAACAGATATTCCGATTCAACCAAAATCAAAGTCCCTGAATCAAGATTATATCAAAAGACATAAAAATTGAAGCAATACCCGAGTTCCCAGCATGTCCATTGCCCAAGGTAGTATCAAACTCAGTCTCGCATTCACTCTTACCCAAACCATCGACCTTCCCATTAACAATCACCACCCTCGAATCCTTCTTCTCAACCCCATCCCGCCAAACCACCGACGATCTGAAGCTAATCCTATCTGGAAACCTCGCGAACCCAATCGCCGACGGCGAAAAGGATTGGTGATGGAGCGATGGCGGCAGAAAACCCGGCAACGAAATTCCCCCAATCGCAACCATATTTCACACACATCTCAAAAGGGAAACACCATTGATAGAAAAATAAATAGAAAAACTAAAAAAGAAATCGAGTGATGAAATCAAGGGAAAATGGGATGCCATAATTGGTCGAATGGCGGAGAGGCTCTCCTGTTCTTGTCCGCCATAATAATTAATGACCGGTGGAGATCCAACCTCTTCTTTTTTTTTTAATGAAGTCATTCTCAATTAGAAATAATGTCAAAAAAAAAAAAAAAAAACAAGAATCACGAACCCTTTTGGCGATGACCCCTCGTTTTGAACCTTTGATTTAGATTCTTCTTCTTCCCTGAAATTTATGAACCGTAGAAGAAGAATGCGGAGCCGGAGCCTGCGGAACAGCGAGCCGTCCGGAGAAGAAGACGAAAAAGAGAACGACGACGTTTACAGTCCGCCGAAAGAACGCAATAAATGTGTGCGAGTTGTCCCGACACGACGTGAAATTTTAAAATTATTAAATNATAATGACTGAATTGACTGACCTAAAAAACACTATTTATATATATATATACATATATATTATGATAATTTAGGAATATTCCGACTTGATATTTAATTTGGATTTTAGGACTTAGGAGAATATCTCTGATGTGACGAATATGAGCATAACTCAATTGACATAGTACTTGTATCATCAATCTTGAAGTTAGAGGTTCAATTCCCCCACTCTACATATTTAATTCAATACCTTTGTAAAATATATATATAATTTATATTTTAGGTATTGTTTGAGGAAAATATATATTATGGCAAAATTCAATTTTGGTTAGTAGGCACGGATGTATGAAAAGTGTCAGGGGCACGTGCCTCCCTCACATCGTGTCATTTTACATCTATATCGTTTTTATTAAATATAAAAAAAATATGTATTTGAATATGGAATAAATTGTGATGCCTGCACCTACAAGACACAAGTAAGGAGGTTGCTTAGTGGTAAGGTGATGGTACTTTGTAAACTAGTGATAGGAGTTAGAGCCTTATGGAATTATTTTTTTAAAGAAATGTTTAGTACTACATATTAGACATACAATTGAGATGTTACTGATCTAATTTATATATTTTAAAGTTCAAGAACTATATATCACATAAATATAGACTTTAATGGGCTAAAATTTTAATCTTATATGAAGTTATGTCTCTAACATGAAATTTTGGATATGTCACTAATTATATGTCAATTAGTATATGAATTAATCATGATCTCCTACATAAAATTCTAGATATGTCACTGTTGATTAACACAACCGTAATAGAATATACTCTCTCTTTTGAAGTATGAAATTTGATCGATCATCTTTGCAATTTAATTTTTTTAAAAAAAATCTATTTTGATTGTTGGATTTTAAGTTTGCTATGTTGTGACGTATACAATTTTTAAGTAATTGTTTTAGCTTTAAAATTTATTCATTTTTTATATTTTGGACCACTTGTTGGGGTCTTCAAGTCTTGATTGTATCATTCTAGAGATGTTGTATACTGATTAAGTTACATAGGTCGAGAAGCTAAAGATGAATTGACTATGTTTGAGTTAGAGGGTCAAAAATATTTATTTTTGGTAAAAAAATTAAAATCAAGTTTGAAATTATCAAATTGATTTAAGGCCACGTTTACGTCGGGTGAATGAAAAATGGTGTAATCTGGGTTGATACCAATTGGACCATCAATATGAGCTAGAAAGATAGTATGATTTTATTGTATTTGTTGGTATTTACTTATCAATTTTTTTCAAAAGTAGTGTCATTGTGATTGAGGCACTTTATTTTACATCATTAATTGAAAGGTAAAATTAAAAAAACTAAACTACCCTCACAAAATGTTTTCTGTTCGATAACACACCCATTGAGGACCATTTCAAATAACTTGTTGATTGTTTGAGACCACTTATCTTCACTTCGTCAATCTTCAACTTTAGACTTCCATTTTTTAGGGTTCCTGGGGCAATTTATTCCATCACCCATCCATAAGTAGAACATTTTCTGCCATTAAAGTCCACTTTTTACTTCGTTTTATATTGCAGTTGACTTCAATTAACTATTCAAATATCTACAATTAGGGCTACGTTGAAGGAGTCAACCAGAGAGGATGACGATTCGTCTAAGACCAACTTCTTTGACACCCATCAGACGCATGGACATACAATTTTGACCAATCGAGCACTAACACCCGAGAGACAACACTGAAGCCCCTAATGGTTGATGAAGGTGATGAATCAGCAGACGAACCAGCATTGGTAGAAGGGAAGGCGAGCACCACATAAGAACTATCTCCACAAAATCCTGCACCAACTCCTGTTCCAACAACGAGAGTTAATTCTATTGGTTCAAAACCTAGCGTGAACCAACCATCCCCTCGTGAGGCATCATTGGTGTCGGTCAACTGCCCTCCAAACCGAAAAGGGAAGAGAAAGGTGAAAGAGATGGGAAGAAGTTAAAAGGATAAGCGAGTACCAGTTGCGGAAATGATCGTGTCCTAATTTTAATTTTACATAACATACAGAAAATATAAATGATGAAAACAAGATATACAAGATCTATTAAGCATATATTTGTATAGAAATTAAATAGGAAAAAGAGATTCAAAAGTCAAATACCCTTGAAGACTAATCTCTTCTCAATTCCTCTTCGAAACCCGAACGAAACGAACATTTTGATCTTAAAAATGCAACAATCGATCGAACACCACCACGCAAAAATCATGTTATTCTCGGGGTAGAGAATAATTGAGAGTTGTGGGCTTCAAGATTAATTTGGAGAAAGAATTTGAAGGAAATAGTTTGAGAGAATAAGGCAATATCACAGGCACACCAAAATCTCTCACTTTAGGTGTATTTATAAGTGGTGTTCGGGCTCGAATCGATGTCGTTAGTTTGAATCTCACTGAAACAAAAATATTTATAAATCACCAAACCTACATCTTATACTAACAAGTAGCATAAGCGGCAAGCACGGGGTCGATCCACAGGGAAAGCTTGTTTAATCTTTTCTTAAGCTAAGTTCAACTATGAAAGCAATAAAAATGGGGTTTTGATAAAACAAGAAACAAACTTGGAAATCAAAGGTTAAAAGATAATTGTAAACAAAAGTGGTTCAATCTTATTTCTAGTTCAAGCTAGACATTCAATGTAATCCCAATCATCGTTTTTTACAAATTAGTCATGCAAACGAATTATGCACACAACTACTCGCTTGACTTGACTAGTCTAACCTCTACAAAGGTGGATAGCTAGCGAAATCCAATCAAGAGAGCGTTTTAACTATTGATTAAAGTTGGAAAGGTCTAACCTTAATCAACCTATATGCCTCTAGTTCTATTGGGTTCGAAAGCATCCATATAGAATAGAAAACATATGCATTAAGTTGAGAATTCACTTGTGTCGATCAATTGTCAAGATAGTCATATTCGATTAACCAAATTTGTTCTTGAATCTAGCAATTTATATATTCTAGGAATAGCCATCAAATACAAAATTAACCATTGCCACTTGGTAGACCTTAGCTAGACTACATCCTAGCAACACATCCAATCAAGATTATAGCAAAACTAAGAGTCTTGGCTTAACATGCTTAAAAGACAAAAATCACTAAACATGCTTTTGGAATTTAAAACCGATTCAAGAATCCATAATTTCATAATGCAGTTTATAAAGAAAAGTAGAAAACTCAAGAAGATTGCAAGAATTCTTGAAACCTTAGAAACAAGATTGACAATTACTTCACAAATCAATAGATAAATCTATGAAGAATTCCATTACAATGTTTACAATCAAAGAAAGAAATGAAAATCTAACGAATTAGAGACAAAGTTACTAAGGAGTGGAACTGGTGAAAAGAGAAACTTCGGACTCCATGAAGAATTTTGCCTCACTTTTTGCTGAAAATGAAAGAAAACGTTTTATAGTTGCAGGTTTAGTGTCGCGACTTTGAGGCTAGCATTGCAATGCTAAATCGTAAAAAGGCCAAGAAGCGTTGGGCTAGGGTCTTTACGTTGGGTTGCGCAAGGCGCGCACATGCACGGATAATCCCGTCAAACTCCGGAGCGTTGCAACGCTGTCCTGTTTTACAATAGATGGATGCTTTCTATCTTCAAACGTTGCTTGACCCTTCTGGAAGGGTCATAACATTGGGTCTGATGGAATTTTGGTATTTACTCTGACTTTCTTCAACTTTGTTAACTTCTTAATTATTCTCAATCCTTTTTTGCCCAAATTCTTGAAATGACTCCTAATCGCTCTCAGGACTATTTTACCTACAAAATGAGTATTAAAAGCAAACAAATAATACAATTTTGAGGGAATTAACGTAAAAAAATATATCTTTCTTAAAGACCTATCAAAAACACCCCCAACTCAACTCTTGGTCGTCTCGAGCAAGTCAAAACTAGAAATATGCATACAATCAATCAAAATATGAACATTCATTGTATATTCAAAGAACTCATTCAAATTGTTTATATGTTCATTTTGCTTACACAAAAATTTGATTCACATCTCTCTTTTCAACAAACAAGGAAGTAAATGAGACAAATAAGCATTTAGAATTTTAAAATTTTTCTAACAAAGAGTTAAAACCTATTTTTGAAAAGAAGACGTCTTTTTCTTGTAAAGTCATAAAAGAAAGGACTACTCAATTTTAGTTTTAAGGATTTGAAGGAAATAATTTGAGAGAGCAAGACAATATCATAGGCACACCAAAATCTACACACTTTAGATGTATTTATAAGTGGACAAGAGGAAAATGAAAGAACAAATCAATTCATCTTCCATATGCCAATTACTGAGAAAATATAAAGAGAAAATATTATTTAAAACAAAATCTCTAATTAAAAAAATATTTAATTAAACAAAAAAATTAATTTTTATTTAATTAATAAATATACATAAATTAACAAATTCATTCATTTTCCATATGTCAAATAATGAAAGAATATGAAGAGAAAAAGTTATTTAAAACCAAATTTTTAATTAAAAAACATTAAATTAAACAAAAGAACTAATTTTTCTTTTATTAATATATATACACACTCACACACAAAACGCATTCTCTCATTTAATCAACAATATTTAATATGGATCAAATTCATATTAATATTTGAATCGTATTCAAATAATTACTTTTCTCTCAAATAAGTCTTTATATTATAATGTATCATATACATTATATTATATCTCATAATTATATCTAATATAATAATTTTTCTTTTGTTAATTTGAACAATTCAAATTAATCAAAATTAATTCGATTCTCACATATCCCAAATGAGCTAACGAGGGGACCTTATAGACCTATAATTTGAAGCTCCAATGGTACTTGATTAATTAATCAAACTATTTGATTAAATTAATCAACTTTCATTAACTATTGGTCACTCCACTAAAAACTGACAGTTGCATTATTCGCATTATAGATATATTTTTATGTCCATTGGATATAACCAATCAACAGTGCATCCACCCTTCACAAATTGCTCGTAAGTACAACTAGGCCAAAATTACCGTTTTCCCCTATAGTTATATCTAACTCCTTAAGTACCACTAACCCCTCTAATAAATAATAAGTTATAGTCCAACTATAACCTAACCCTTCTCGGGCCAAGAGAGAATGTAGCCCACATTATTCAAACCTCGAAACCAGCCCTTAAGGGAGAAAATTCTCTATTTTCTGTAACTATAGAGAATTAGTAAATTCTTTCTTATGTAACTGACCCAACTACCTAATCAGACAAAGTCCTAAAATGGTAGGCATATTGAGTCAACAAAATTGGCCACTCTCACCTTTGCAAATCAAAGGACTGCCTTCATAAGCAAGAGTTCACAACTCACTCAGGATTCAGGTTAAGTCACTTATGGTCATCTTGGTGAAATGTAAGTCTCTTTTAACAACGGTGTTATATAAAAAGATTATTCATTTTGTGGTTCAATCTTATACAAACTCTTTGTATAGAATACCCTGCTCAAATATCTTCACATGAATGATCAGGATCAGATTATTTGTAGCACTTTACAATAATTGTAACAACTAAAAAGTTGATCGTATTCATAGTGTCACCAAGATAAAAGTACTCAGCCTTATCCATCTATTACAAACTGGTTAAGTAACAACTTAAACATGATCCACCTGTATGTCTATACATACATGTTTAAGTCTTAGAAGATAACTCTGGATCTTAGTTTATTGGTTTCTTGTGGGTTAATGCAACTAAAATGTCAAATAAAATACCTCTTATTTTATTCGATAAATAAAGTGTTTGTACAAAACAATTACAAACTACAAGACCCACAAGATTTAAAGCATCAACCCCAACAGAAGAGATGTGTTGGAGAAGGACTAAGCGACACAAAGGTTTAGAAGAAGAACCACAAACATACATTGATGCTCATATCTAGTAATTTTGAATATGATGGGTTCTTCTTTTTTTGGTTGGACCGGGGTGTCTAGGATTTGTTTGTTTGTTTGTTTTTTTTTGTTTGGTGTGGTGAATGTGAAACCCCAACCCACATCATTTTCTTTATGTTCCACTTATATTATATCTTTGTAACTTTTTTATGAAATTAAATTCCTTCTCTCGTTTATTTTGTTTTTCTGTCCTTTTTTTGCTTGGTTCATGGGGTTGCCTTTAGAATCTACAATAGAGTGACTGAAGATATAAAGAACTGATAATAACACATGCATGCAACGAACAAAGTGACTCAAAAAGTTTTTTTGTCAAGGTTGTCGATATCAACTGATAGACACGATAGATTGGTAAGCATATGAAAAGTTAGAATATGTAAAAATTATAAAATAGGTACCAATCAACGTACAAGTTTACTGTAAAATTTGACCGTATTCAGATCATTAAGTTCTTCTCAATGTTGTAGTTATCGGCGAACCATCGTAAATAGTAGATCAATAAGCGTAGGAATGGACGGGGGTTATAAAACTATTCAAACAACAACTACCATTACCGATCAAACTAAAATAAAAAGATAAATCCAACGGTACTGTTATCGTTATTGGTTATCAAACTAACTTAGAAGAAATTCTAAGTCGCTTATTTTGAGTTACGGCAGTTTTAAACATCTCTATGTTGTAAAGAGTACTTTTTGCTAACGGCCTTAGCACATATAAATTATTTTCCAGTTGAGCAGAACATATATCAACACCATTCTTAGTAATAAGCACTTTATTATAAGAAAAATGAAGTTTATATTTACATTATAAAAAACACTTTACAGACACTAAGTTCCTTTTTAAATCAGGAATAAAAAATACATCATTCAAAATGAGAAATTTGTTTTGTAAAGTGAATCGGAGACCTCCCATTACTACAACTGAGACGATATGTCTAGTTCTAACTCGCATCGTCATCTCACTAGCACCAAGTTGCCGCCAGGAACTGATTCCCTGAAATGAAGAACAAATATGGATAGTGACCCTAGAGTCAGTAATCCAGGAAGAATCATCATTCTATATTAAACAAGTCTCCAAAACAAGCAAATCACATTTACCTTGTTTGGCCTTTTTCTTCTCTGCCAAATATCTGGGGCAGTTCCTTTTTCAGTGCCTGTCTTGGTTGTAATGGAAACATTTTCCCTTGTCAACCCTCACTGGTTGTCTACCCCTTGGAGCAACAGCTTGTGGGTTGGCAGGAGTTTTCCCCTTATCACCCTTTTTCTTCTTCCACTTTTTGGTGTCGGAAGAAGAAGGTGTAGACTTAATTCCAGAGGTCAAACCTTTGTGAAATTTTTTAAATGATGTAGCAACATTTTTTTCACTCTTCTTCTCATTGCTTTTCAATAAGGATTGGAAAGTCTGCAACTCATTCAATTCTATTCAGAACAGCATTGTTACGAAAGTGAAGGAAGCTATCTGGTAAGGATTCCAGAATTATGCTAACTTGGCCGGTCTCATCGATGCTAGACCCCTTCATCTCAGCGGTTGAAGTGGATCATCATATTGAGAACATGTTCCTGAACAGATGACCCCTTTTGCATCCGTGAGTTGAAGATGTACGTGAGAGTGTCGTGCCTGAGTTGTGCGGACGGTTGTCTGAACATTCCCCTCGGGGACTCCATGATCTCACGTACAGTGACCATGGGTTCATGCTTCTTGGCCAAAACTTCAATAAGTTTGGCCAAGATGTACACTCGGGCCTTCTCATTCGCCTTTATCCATCGTTCGTATGCCTCTCGAATATTTCGAGGAGTAATAAGAGCTGGAATAGGAGGACATTCTTCCGTGAGGACGAATCTGAGATCATCATCTATTTGATATAAATGTAATGATCCATGCGTTCGTGTAGGTGACACGCGAGTCGAGGTATTTTATGCAATGAGTTTGCATAAGATTGGATCATAGAATAGTAATCACTGTAACATCATTGATTAGTTTGATTCCTATTTTAATAGGATGATCTAGGCAACTTAGTCTCACTCCTGAGTATATTATGAACTTTTATTTATGAGGGGTTGTCCTTTGATTTGCATGGATAAGGGTGGCCATATCGCTGACCCAATAAGCCTACCATCTTGGGGACAAGACCAAGGGGGGAGCTATGAACATAATAATACAAGATGGAATTCACTCTTTCCCTCCTTGAGGATAAGTAGATGAGTGTTACCTTAAATGGTGTCTTTGAGACTTAAACAAAAGGCCTTACCCTTTCATTGACCTGAGAGAGGTTTCTGTTTATTGCTTAGACCATAAACAGGTCGTTCATTAGAGAAGCACTGGTACTTAAGAAGCCAGAGATAACCCAAGGGTAAAACGGTAATTTAACCCAGTAAGAGCTACGTACACTCGTGAAGATTAACTTGCTGGTATTAGTTTATATCCGTGGACATAGAAATATATCTAGTAAGAGTGCAGTTGTGAGTCTTTAGTGGAGTGTATCCACAATTAATTAATATTGATTAACTTAGTTAATGAGTTTAATAAATTAATCTCATATTGTTGGAGCTTCTGATTTATAGGTCTACCAAGTTCACTCATTAACTCACTAAAGAATACTTAAGAGGGATAATTTGAATTGTTTAAATTAATTTAAGAAAACTATATATTAATGTGATTAATATATAATTAATTATGGATAGGTCTATAATCAAATTGGAAAGTAACATTTGAATAAGATTCAAATTAATTAATTCAAGTGAATTAGACTCTCAAAGAATTAATTAATAGAGAGATTTTGTCCATATACATGGGATGTATATGATAATTAAATGTATACATTAAATTTGGTTTAATGTATAAATAGTTATTTAATTAATTACTGTGCAAATCAAAATTAAATAAGTGTTATTTAATTTTTCAAATTAAATAAGCGTTATGTAATTGGGCTAAAAAATTGAATAAATGTTATTTAATTAAATGCGCTAATTAATTCAATAAATGTTATTTAATTAATCATAGAAAAGAAAAATATATTAGGAAAGATCCTTGGTCATTCTCTATATAAAGACCTCCCCATTGCCTTTTGGGAATGCACAACACTGAATACACAATTCTTATTGCAGAGAAACTTTGAAAATACATAATTCCTTAGTGTTATTGTGCAAAATTTTCTCTAAGCCATAAATCCTCACTACTCTCCAAAATCTTATTCCCTTCTTCCTCTCTCATGAGTTGGATACCATCTATCCCTCTATTTGAATCCCAGAGAATAACGAGGTAACTCTCGTGGTAGTATTTGAGATCGCTCAAGGAGTTGTTCATGATCAAGACTGTTCGGAGATCCGTTCGTTGGAACCTTGGAGAGGATTGTTCATGGCACTTGGGGAATCTACAAAGGTAAAAATCGTTCTAACCCTTTTCTCAATAGCATGCTAGTTTATGTGTTTTTTCTATTCTATTTAGTATAACAATTTTATTTATTGTAAAAATCGAATCGCGGGATGCAAGACAATCTCACACGAGAGAACACTTCCACTGTGGGATTCGATCATTTCATCTAATGTGCTAGGGTAAGTGGGAGAGCATGTAGGGTATAGTGATTGCCCTAGTATACATGTTTCACCGGCTTATATTTCCCTGGATTTAGTGCAAGTGAGAGATTGTTGAGGTGTATGCTCTAAAGCCTCGTAGTTTTATGTTAGTTGAATTAATGGATGATTGATTTTATATTACTTGTGCGATAATCCATTAACTTAAGATCCAAGGTTGTTTGATGTAACTTAAACATGTATATGGAAATATATAAGTGGATCATGTTCAAGTGATAACCTAAGTGGTTTGTAGTATATGGATAAGGTTTGGTGCCTTATCTTGGTAACACTACTGATACGACCCACTTTGTAATTATTACCATTGTTGTAAAGTACTACAACTAATCTGATATTGATCATTCTTGTAGAGACATGTGAGCAGGGGTATCTTATACAAAAGAGTTTATATAAAGACCAGACCACGAAATATTAAGTCTCTCTTTATAACGTCGTTGCTAGAAGAGACTTACATTTCACCAAGATGACCATAGGTGACTTGACCTTGATCCTGAGTGAGTTGTGAACTTCTGCCTATGAAAGTGATCTTTTGATTTGTATGGGTGAGGGTGACAAGATTCATCGACTCAATAAGCCTAACATTTTAGGGATTTTTTTTTATCAGGGAGCTGAAAGCAAAACTACACAAGAAGGAATTCACTCCTACCCTATAGTTAGAGTAAGAAGATAAATTGCTCTTTTAAGGGCTGATTCCGGGGCTTGAACATTGAGGCACCTCACCCAGAAGGGTTCAATCATAGTTAGACTATGACTAGTTGTTCATTAGAGGGAACAATGGTACTTAAGGAATTAGATGAAACTATAGAGGTAAAACGGTAATTTGACCAAGTTGTACTTATGAGCAATTTGTGAAGGGTCAACGCACTATTGATTGGTTATATCCAATGGACATATAAATATATCTATAGTGCAAAGAGTTCAACTGTTTGTCTTTAGTGGAGTAACTGATAGTTAATGAATGTTGATTAATTTAATTAAAAGAATTTAATCAATTAATCTCGTATCATTGAAGCTTCAATCTATAGGTTCATGAGGTCCCCTCGTTAGCTCAATGAAGATTAATGGGAATCAAATTAATTTTGGTATGATTTGAATTGTTCAAATTAATTAAAGAGAATTAATTGTATAAGATACAGTTAAATAATGTATATTGATGTGTCAACGAGAGAAATAAATATTTGAATATGATTCAAATATTAATTATATGAATATGATTCATATAAAAACTATATGTTAAAATTTAATGTGAATATTATTTATATTAAATTTATATAGTTTTATGAGATGAATAAATGTTTGAATATGATTCAAATATTAATTATATGAATATGATTCATATAAGAACTATATGTTAAAATTAATATGAATGTGATTCATATTAAAACTATAGGTTAAAATTAATATCAATTTAATTCATATTAAATACTGTTGAATCTGTCTCTTATACACATCTAGATGTGTATAAGAGACAGACTATATATTAAGGGGTTAATATATATATATTATTAACACAAAATTTTTAATTTGAATTTATTAAAAATAAAGGGGAGAGAGTTATAATTCTCTCACTCCTTAATCTCTCTCTCGTAACAAATTAGAAGAGCTGTCTCTTATACACATCTAGATGTGTATAAGAGACAGTATATATATATATATATATATATATATATATATTTGAATTTATTAAAAATAAAGGGGAAAAAGTTATAACTCCTTCACCCCTTAATTTCTACCTAACACACATAACAAATTGGAAGAGAGAGAAAGTTCTTTCTCTGTGTCTCTCTGGTTCTCCTTCTCTCTGTGAATTTTACAGAGATGAAAAAAAACTTAGTTATCTTCTCCTTCCCTCACGCCAATATTGAGTGCAAGCCCACACCTCTGCACGGTTCTCGTCCCTGAGAATAACGGGGAAGACCCTTTGGTTATCCATTCCTATTCGTTGAGTTAGTGGATGCTGAGTTCGTGAGATCGGGAGAAGACGACTTGAATTGGAGAGGAACGTGATTTCTAGGTCTTCAAGGGTATGTGATTTCTTAATCCCTTCCTCTCTATTTGAATTATAGAAAGCATGCTTAGGTTTATATTTTTCCGTGGTTTCTGTCACTCTGAATTTTGTGTATTCTATAAAACAAAATTTAGAGATTGATGTGTCGAATTGCTTCTGTTGCGGGGAATTACAATCATTTCATTACACAAGTGCATGTTAAGCAGTGATGGTGTTCCAGTACAGTTCCCGGAATGATTCCAACAGAGGTTTAAAAAGGAGAGTCTTCAAATAGAAGATAGGCTGTTGGGCGTATAGACAGTCTGGGTACATGAAAAACAGAGCAGGTTCGTCAAAGGACTCTGGATCGTGTGCTGACGGTGTCTTTCTCGTTAGGGGAGACGATGATTTCCTCTGAAGAAGATGGATTTCATCCTTGTGGTATATCCGCTTTACCATGATAGAGGATGTGATGTTAGTGACTCCACAAATTTGCACACGGGCATTGACTTGGTGGATATGCAAGGTGCATGGTGGAAGTTATGCCGATGGCTGAAGGACTTCCAGATGAGCCAAGTAGGTGGAAGTTATGCCGATGGCTGAAGGACTTCCAGATGAGCCAAGTAGGTGGAAGTTGCCCCATGAATATCAGCAAGGTTTATCGACATGTGACAAAAAAGGAAAATCTTGGGAAATGATATTCCTAGTGGTCTATTTTTTATGGTGAGGTAGGTTATAATTTTATGAGATGAGAATTATGATGGTCAATGAAGACAATGGATGTTGTAGAAGTTGTGGATTCTTCAAATATCTTGCCAAAGTGAAATTTGTTGGGTTTTGGCAAAATATTGGAAGTGCAATTTGTTCCATATTGGTTGAATTGAAGAATAGGGACCGACTCTAAGTCTATAAAAAGAGCCTATGCCTTTAGTTTCAAGTTGTCTCAGTTAGAAACATTTCAAGCTTAATGTGCAAACTTTAATTCAATTCCTTATGTATTCTCTAGTTGGAGAGGGGAAAAAGGTGAGTAGTCAAAAGTTTTGAGAGAGTACTCTTGTAATTGGGACCGGGAGAGATAATTGTTCTATATGATTGTACCAATTTTTTACACAGTGGATTTCTTTCCAGTGGGTCTTGGTTTTTTTTCGAGTTGGAAGTTTCCACGTAAATTCTTGTGTATCTAATTTTATTCTTTTCTTTTAATTTCTCTATTATTTTCCTACTTATTCCTACGGATGAAGTGGGAGGTTTTTCCCAACAATTCATTCGCTCAGGATAAACTATAAAAACCACTCATAAAATATGACAATCGCCACCTAAAATATTGTAATAATAGTATAAGACTGAGGGTTCACTTTTTTATTATTATTTGAGATCCAATTTTTACAATTGAAAGTCTTATAAAGAGCAAAAACAAAATATCTAAACATAGCACAAATATGCTAGTGATCAAAAAGGAAAAATTGTCAGAAATAGCATGTTTAAGTTTTCACCCTACAAAACTAGCATGCTTTTTGAAAACTCGTAAGAATAGCTTTTATCGATCCATCTCGAGCAAGATCGGGCACGAGATTTTAGTTTAAAAATCAATTTTTTCCAACTTATCGATTGTTTGGGGCTTTCTCGATACATATTGCCGACATTATATGGATCTCGATGTTAATTTTGGACAAAATAACAACGAGATTTTATATATTTGAGCTTGCTCGGTGAAATCTCGAGAATAATTAACACAAAATTCATATATTTTAACTTTCTCGATGAATCTCTGTAGGATTAATATCGAGATTCTATATATAT
This sequence comes from Benincasa hispida, assembly GCF_009727055.1. Taxonomy (NCBI): domain Eukaryota; kingdom Viridiplantae; phylum Streptophyta; class Magnoliopsida; order Cucurbitales; family Cucurbitaceae; genus Benincasa; species Benincasa hispida. The sequence continues at coordinate 33,021,754 of NC_052359.1, forward strand.
CCAAAATCTTACCCAAATTTTCACAAAATTTGATATTTTCTAAAATTTAAAAATGTTGAATCAATTTAGAAAATCTATTTTGATAATTGGAAAGCCCATTTGGAATTGTGGAAATTCATATAATTGTGAAAATAAATTATGCTAATAAAAAATTACATAATAATTTGATATAACATTTAGTAAACGTAACCAAATTTCGAGAAAATTTGAAAATATACTAGATTTGGTATAAAATTTTTAAAGACTACATAATTTAAGTTTATCTCGGTGTGATCGAGATGAATCCAAATAAACTATTATCAAGAGACCAAAATAATTATTAATTTTTTTTGAAAAACGTGCTAATTTTATGGGATGAAACTTTGAACTACTGATCGAATTCCTTACCCTATTGTATATTTAAGAAAAATAAAAATAAAAAAAGAGAGAGAGAAAAAAAAAACTTAAAAGCAACAGAAACAACTCCTCCTTCCAATTTGCATTTCCGTGCTCCCTCGACTCCATGTGTACATGTGAATCAAACTCCCGCCATTAATGGAGTTCACAATCATAATTCCCCGAATCCCCCAAAATTTCTCCCCAATTCACAGAACCCTAAACCCTAAAATCCACGCCTCATCCAAATGCCCTAATTCACAATTACCACTCCCATCAAAATCCTTAATCACTCCAACAGCCGAAAATATTCCGACGATGTCGGAGATTCTGGCGGCGGGCAAGGCCCAGAATCTGGGCCTCCGGCTGCAAACTTTGGGGCCGTTCTTCCGAATAACAGCGAAAAGCTTGGAATCGCAGCGAGAGATCGGGAAGGCGGAGGGTTTAGTGAGAGTGTGGTTGCGAGGGAAAATTCTCCATCTGGAATCGATTCGATTGAACAGAGAAAGCTTGGGAATGGAGAAGTCGATCTTTGGACTCGGATTGTTCATCGGCGCTGTTGCGATTCGGTATGGGTATGATTGCGGTTGCAAGACGGCGGAGTTATTGGCCATCAATGACTCCGATCTTTACCATTCCAAGGTTCTTTTCTTCTCTCTCTTTCCACATCTTTCTGGATAGAATTTGATTGAAGAAGAAGCAATGTTCAGTAGATTTTTTTTTTTTTTTAAAAAATATTTTGTTTAGTATTTATAAATATAATAGAATGATCTATCTAGTTTCGCCATATTCTTTTTAAAAAACATTATTTTTTGCCTTGAAGTGATATTTTATTTATTAATTATTATCCTTATAAAAATAAAAAAAGTATATATAATATCCCTAATTTGAGTAGATTTCAAATTTTCACATGAAGTTTGAAATTTGTCCCCAAAAATATTGTTGTAGAATTTTGTTCTCATTAAAATTAGATTGAAAATTTCCGTGATGGTCAATTAAAATTTTAATGTTCATTTTCAAGTATTAAAATAAGATTGAAATTGACATGAGGGTCAATTTTATGTGATAAGAGGCAACAATCAATCTTTAGGTGTCACCTGTCATATTAATTTTTATCATTTATTTATTTTTTTTATATATAAAAGCTCAAGAGTAAAAAATAAAAGTTGAAAGTCTAGCCTATTCTAAAGTTTATGAGTATTTTGTATAATTTATCTTATTTTCTTTATGATTATGTAACAATTGAAGTGGTAGAGCCAACTCTAGAAGATAACATAAAGGTGATAGGACGTGAGTTAGGTTCTTTACTTACTTTAATTATTTTTATCAAATCAATAATTACAAGTTGAAAATCGAACAATTAATCTTTGGATTTGAATTTTATTGTTATTGTTGTTCTTTTTATCTTTATTATTTAGTATAATCGTGGGTAAACTTATGGTAAAGTCGAACCATATTCAATGGTGGAAATATGCTTGGTTTGAGTTTAGCTTGAACAAACTTATGCTCGTGAACATTAACTCATTATTCAAACTCCTCACATTTTTTCTTTTTAAGTTAGATTCCTTAAATTTGCACTCCAAAAATTTAAATATAACTTTTCTAGACTTTAGTTTTCTCAACTCTGCACTTAGAGCCCTAACATTACTTGGTTGCTTTTATTTTTTCTTAAAAAATTTTAAATTTAGTATTCGAGTTGCATTTTGAATAATCTCATGGGACGACTCGCCTTACAAGACTTAAAGTTTTAACTATTTCTTTCTTTCAACATCTCAAAATTCTTACCATTCTATTGAACAACTTACCATTTTTTAGAAAGGTTTTTCTATCTCTAGTGAACATGTTTTAATGAACCGATTTTATTAAATAGCTCATTTTAAGTATAGACAATTACTAGAATGGGTTGTATGAATTTGTGAAACTTATGTTAAACAAAAAGAAATGTATTGAATTTGAAGATTGGACATATATTGGCAGCTGGTCAGATTCTACACAAGGATTGGGTTCAAGAGTATGTATGAAGTGAGTGGCACAAAGTTATGTGACATTGGAGACATGTTGGTGTGGGGAGGTATTGGAACTAGAATGGATGCTGACATTAAAGCCCTTCTTCTTAAATGGTGTACAAGGTTCAAATACCCATCATCTAACCCACAAAACTCCCACCCTTTGCTTCAAACTAATCCTCATTAGCACTTTCTCGTGAAATGTACAAACTTTGTTAAACTTGTAAGTAAGATGTATGACATATATGCATAATTCATACTTATGTTGAAAAATATAGTGTTTATGGGTTACTACTATAGACTTTTTTAGTTGAAATGATTTTGTTATCATTCCTTTCATCTTAAAAGATATTATTAAAATAATTGGTAAATATCGATTTATACCCCTAAACTTTGGGGGTGATATTAGTTTAAGTTATGGATTTTTATAACTGTATTAATTCACACTTTCTTCCTAATTTTGTTAGACCAATATCTTGTGAAACTTATGATTTGAGTAAATTAAACTCTTAAATTTTCATAAGTCAATCAATTTAAACATTCCATTATGATCACCTTTGAACACCATCCATGTATTGATTCTCATATTTGTGTGGTCTTCTTTCAAATGTCAGTTTTACAAAATGGACGATTGATGATTCTCAAAGAAATTTTGACTTAAAACCAAAATTAATTCATTTATGAAAATTGAGGGTGTTAATTGATATAACTATAAATCTCACCGGAAGTTTTTTCAAATGGGACTTGATGGAAGATGTAAATTGTTACATTTACAAAAGTTTAAAGTTTAATTGATACAATTATTAGTTTAATGTTTAAATGGATACAACCATTAAAGTTTAGGGGTATAAAATGATATTTTTCCTAAAATAATTACAATTGATTTTGACATGTTTGATATAGTAAATTATGACTTGTATGTCTTTCAATTTTTACACATCAGCCATCTTGTTAATTTCTATATTATTTTAATTAAAAAAAATCTCAAAGGGTATTTTAGAAAAAAACTTTTCAAAGCTTAAGAGTAAAAATGATATCTTTCAGAGTCTATTAACATAATTGAAGGTATTCTAGTTAAATGATTATGCATAAACTTGTAGTTATTGATCTTATATCGAAGGGAAAAAAGATGTAATAATAATAATAATAATAATAATATAACTGCAATAACTTAAATGACTAAAGTTAGCGCTATCTCAAAGTTGTCAATTTAACTTGACTAATCAAGATATTATTTGCTCGATTAAAAGGTTTTTAAATCCTCATCTTTATGTTGTTGAACTAATTGAATCCCATCTCTCACAGTATTGATTAATAAATAATAGGTTAAAGTTATTTTGGTTTGTTTTGAATTTTATTTCATTTTAGTTATTGTATCCAAATTTATCCATTTGAAATTAACTTTGATCAAAATTAGTTACTTAATAATAATATTTTTATACAAGGAAAAAAATGTTATGTGGGCTTGTTTCCAAAATTAATAGAGAAAAGACCAATAGACTTTATTTTATTTTTGGAAAAATTAATGAGAAACTAACAATATTGGGAGATTTTGTGAAACTACAAAATACACAAACCCGAACAAATATACAAACCAAAATGATTTTTTTAACTTCAACAATAATGCTTTTTTTTTAAAAAAAATGAAAATATAATAAGTGGAATTAATATTGTAGAGATAATAAAGTTAAGAGAAAAAAAAAAAGAAAGTTAAAATAACATATGGTTATTATAATTTGGGTTCTATTTCATTTTACTCCATATACTTTAGATTATCATATTTTAATTGCTGTATTTTCAATCAATCTTAAATTTAGACCACTTTAACAGTTTAATCTACTAGTGAAGTTAATATGCTGAAGTTAATAAATTTGTTTTTGGAGTATAGAGTTGTAATATGAAATTCCTTCTTAAATGAAAAAAATAGAGAAATATAAGAAGACGAAATTACTCGATAAATGTGAAAATAAAAATAGAAGAGAAAATAAAATCTTTAAAATGTAAAAAAAGAAAGAGAAAAAATAAATTGAGTTGTGGTCAAACGAACTCTCAAAATGAATTTTTATTGAAATTATATTAACAAAAAAATTTACATTAAAAAAAAACATTATGTCAGAGTTGTGGTCAAACGAACCCTCAAAATTCTTTTTTAAATTATAATAACAAAAACGTTTACATTAGAAAAAAACATTATGTCAATATATTTGGATAATTTATAATGAAATTGCTAATAAGACTATTTTTTTCGAAAAATTCAACAATAAACTAACACAAAGCCCAAAATCAAAGTATATTGTCCAACTAAAATAAAACAAAACCGAAATACAATAGAGGAACCAAAATATTTTCTTTTTCTTTTTTTCTTTAAATAACAAAAAGATAGAAAAAAAGAAAAATATTTATTTTAATAAAAAAGAAAAAGAAAAAGAAAAAGAAAAAGAAAAAAAACTAGAACTGCAGAAGGTCCCAAGCAATAGCGAAATTGAGGATCACTATAATGATATCACATTCTTCACCTTCCCGCGAGACGAAGCCCTAACCTCCCTCTCTCTGTTCTCTTCACTTTCTTTCTCTCTTTCTTTCACACAAACAACTGAACGGCGCAAAGCAAATGTCACGTCGGGAAGTTCGGGAATCCGATTCCAAGCGCCACCGTTCCAGATTCGATAGAGAACCCAGGTACCCTCTCCTCTTTTTTTTTTTTTTTTTCTGATTGCATCCCCATGTCTCTAAGTTTCCTGCTCATGAACACTTCATTCACTTTAAATGGATTGTCGTTGCATTAACTGCTGGAGTTTCCATGATTTTCCTCAGTATAATTTATTGATGATGTCATCGTAGTCGAGATGAATACTGTTCATTAAGCGTTTTACTTCCTATTCGACTATGGTCTTTCATTTTTGATTGAAAAGTAAATTTGTTCAATTTGGCTGTCTGTTTGCTACATAGTTGATTGACGTGGGGTGTTTAAATGGGTCTCGAGGAATTGGCTTTTTTGTGGAGCTCTCTGGTTTGGGAGGACGAACTTTTGTGCATTAGTTTTGGAAGTTGTCGTGGAGGATGGAATTAGAATTACTAAATCCTTCATAATGTTGGTTGGACTGTCTTTCAGGTCTTGCTTCACTGTTTTTTCACTAATGGTGGTGAGAGATTCCTTTTAAATATTTGTTAATTTTAGCTATAAATAGTATTCGTTCGGTAGTTCTTTTGTATGTCAGGATGAACTAGTTCATGGAGTTTTTTTTGAAGATGGAACTATGATCTACAAGTTCCCATCTTGCTTGGACTCTCTTTGAGTCCTTGCTCCATTATGTTTTCACTAAGGATGTGAGAGATCATTTATAAAAAACTCTAAATTTGAGATGGGAAATTGCATTTTCAAGCCTAATGTCTGTCCTTAGCTAGGAAAGATGGACACATGGATACGTATGGACAAGTGATGGACACGTTTGACACACCACACACCAAATCTTTAGTATTTAATTTTTGTTTTTTTCTTTGGTAATTTCAGACATGTCCAAATACGGTGGACACACTAGAGATAGACATGCCCTATATTTCTTTTTCCTTTTTGTTTATTTTGCTGGAAAAGAAGAGAATAAAAAGAAACTGCTTATATAAAATCACGAACACCTATTTTCCATTAACCGTAGGCAAGTGACAAGCCTAATTGCTTTCTAGGACATTTCTTCCTTTGAGATTGCAGATAGAGGGAGGAATCAAGTGCCCCCAAGAAAGAGTTGATGAAAGAAAGAAATAGAGGGATAGTTGCTTTTGTTTGGTTAAAATTGTGCACATAGAAAGAGAGAGAAAAATCAAGTTGGTTTCCATAAATTCTTCAAAACAATTGATTAAAGGAGAGTAGAGGATTTCTTTGACTGGAATTGTAACAGAGAGTCGAAGGAGAGAGATAGACACACTCGCACAAAGAATAGAGGTTTATTTTCTCTCCCTCTCTAAACAAATTGACTTCTATTCCACAACAAAACAAAGCAATTTACAAAACATCATCATCATTATTTTTTTAATTACAATTTACAAAATATATAAATCTTTTATTTTTAATCAAAATAGAACTTTTTGTCTTGTGACTCACATTAAACGTAAAATGCTAGGATGATTTCTTCTTCATCTAGCGATAATGAATCAACTCCTTTTATTTCTCTTGTCTCTTGTAATGTTGAAGATGAATCTAACCCACTTTGGAAATACGTGACCAAGCATCACAAGTTGAGTGATGGGGATGGAAATTTTGTTAGGTACTTAAGCACCATGGAGAACCATACCCCAAAAGCTAGCTATTGGGGTGGGAGAGCCAAGGCCACTTAAGTACCACATTGGTTATCCCATTCTAACCAATGTGGAACAAAGGCATCCCATACTACCTTGGTTCCTAACAATATCTCATCCCCAGAAAGCCGACGTCCTGGCGGCTACTTCGGCGATACTTCACTCGGCCACACCCGGTCAAAACCCTCCGCTGGTTCCACTTTGGAACGTCGACAACCGGCTCTGATACCATTGTTAGGTACTTGAGCACCTTGGAGAACCACACCCCAAAACCTAGCTATTGGGGTGGGAGAGCCAAGCCACTTAAGTACCATATTAGTCATCCCATTCTAACCAATGTGGGACAAAGGCATCCCATACTACCTTGGTTCCTAACAGCATCATGACGAATCATCCTCTTTCTATAATGCTACGCAAAATTCTTGTTGATCGTTAGAACGATACATTTTAGTATGTTATGTTTTTATTTTTATGCTAAGCGTATTATAGGAGTTAACATTTACTAAACCTATATTTAGGTACAATAATGAAGAATGGCTTCAAGAAGATAGCAGTCGAATGCCTCCATATAGAAATTTGGAAGTAAGTCGAGGAAGAATGAAATGTCTCGAGAAATGTTTTTAGCACTGGGGAAGAATGTGTGAAAATTCTCACCGAATATGCTAATTTTTGTACAAAAGGAGATTTTTTCTTTAGTTATGATTCCTTACGCGATGGGTATCATATGGATCCTAAACATTGGTGGATTCTCCATGGTATGCATGCACCACTCCTTCAATCATTAGCTTTGAAGCTACTTGCGCAACCTTCCTCTTCCTTGTGTTGCGAGAGAAATTGGAGTAGATACTCATTCTTTGACTCTATTAGGCACAATAAGATGGCACCACAACGTGCCAAAGACTTGGTATTTGTGCATAGTAACCTTCGTCTTTTGTCTAGAAGAACCCCGTGTTATTTGAAAGGAGAGACTAAGTTATGGGATATGCAAGAGATTCATTTGATTCTTTTGAGGATATTGGCATGCTTGAAGTAGCTATCTTGTCATTGGATGAACTGGATTTGGAGGCTTAAGGCTATGGTTTTTACTGATGTTAGTGAAGTTGGCAGAGGTGATAAAGATACAGCTGTTTTTAGAAGATTGGGATGGGAGCTTGAACTTTACATGGAGCTGATTATTGTTCTAGATTATTTGCTTTTTACCATTTAGTGCGTACGACAAGCTTTGTTGGACAAATAAGTACTCTACTATTGTCAACTAACTTGACCTTTTTATTTTTAGTTAGCACATTTTGTTTTTATCTAGTTTGAAATATTAAATATATCACTATGTACACATTCTATCCTAGTACATACTTGTCCTATTTTTTTAGTAATTAACTTGTCATTGTATTCATATTGGCTCTCATGTTGTGTGTACACTTGTCGTCTGGGTTCACACTTCCCAAGTTCTTGGGTGTGAATGGAAACTTTAGTATCTACGTGAGGGTGGTCAAGCTCTTAATATATCGTTTTTGATATTACCATGTAATGGAAATCTAAGTTTACTTTTTCTTCTCTCTCTCTCTGTTTTCCTTTTTTTTTTTTTTTTTTTTTTTTTTTATAAATAGAAATATATGTTTACTACTAATATTTTATGGGCATGTGTTTGACTGCTCTTACATGTAAGTTGATTGTTGATGGTTGGATGTATGATTGAAAATTGTACTTTGGCCAATCAATTTAGAATACTCATTTATGTTGTAGTATCCCTTATTATATTGAATGAGCATCTAGTGACGAGGATCTGTGCATTTTGAGAAATAGGTTGTCTGCATGGATATATTTTTAGCCCCAACTTTCAAAGAACATGTACTTTGATTGTTACGAAAGAAAAGACTGGACAATTGCTTTTGCAATGCTCAGTCTCGTAGTTGCTTATGTGTATTCATTCTAGCTTCTAGTTACTTCATGGTTATTGATGGCTACTCAGTAACACGAACACATCATTGTTATCAGCCCTGCGTTATGCTTGTTCAATTTAGTTCCAAAATGGCCTCAACAAAAATGTTATCAGCCTTGCATTATGTTTCACTTTCTTCCCTTTCAAAAGCAAGGGCTGTGAAGAGAAATACATTACATTATTTGGATATAGTGGTAATAAGATGACTCCATTCTTTTACTTCCAATTGAATCAAAATAATACTTAAGATAGAATAAGTGAGCGATACATTTAATATCACGCGAAGCTTAATCATGAAACTCTAATATAGCGTAAATATGACTTATTGTTACTAGTCCCAAGAGGTCAAGGAGGGACAGGAAAACATTAGAGGAGAAGTTATCTAGAAACTCTAGCTCTCACGTTGAAGATAATAAAGATCGGGATCAGAAACATGAGCTTCGACATGTGGGGCAAGACATGATGCCTCATGAGTCTTCATTAGCACTTGAGTCTAAACTAGAAGGTGAAGTTGGCAAAGGAGCAAAAAGGAACAGTGATGGGAGAGATGGAGGGACTAAACATTCAGTGAATCCCACTGAAGTGCCACGATCAAGATCTTATTTTCAGGTTTGTGCTACATTAAAGAATTCTTCTCATTAATTTTGTTAATTTCTTCCTTATTTAGTTTTTGACAATTAACATGACTTCAGTTTGGTTGTCCTTGTCCACTATTTATCCAAATTTCATGGTTTGATCTCAAGAATTGTTGGCAGAATCTTAAAGCTCATTATTGATATGCTTTACCGTTCTTTAATCTGTCATCTCAATCCCAAGTTAGTATCAGATTTTATTTTTATTATTTTTACTGATTAAAAAAAAAAAAAAAAAGGTTGGAAGCTTCAAATGTTTTATATTTTTATATTTGAATCTAGCTGTAATTGCTATTATACACGGCTTCTTTTTATATGAACAGTCGGAAGGGGACTGCTGCAAGATTTGGGCATAAAAATTATCTGACTAGGTCTACTTGGAGCTATTGTTTTATCCTTGCAGATATAAGTGAATTCGTTTGGGGATTTCCTTTGAATTTCACTAGATTCATAATCTACATAATATTTCATTCAAAGATTTACGCAATACAAAATAGTCTTAGACCGTTGTCAATGTTTTCTTGAAGTGAAATGAGGGATTTTATTTTCTTTGAAGAGATTGTTTGAAGTAGTCAGGTGGACATCTCAGCCAGAGCATTTTCTTCCTTGATAAAATAAAGTTTGAGGTATGCACTTTCACGTGGGTCGCCTTATTGAGGTGCAAGATAAGGTGCTTCAGCGGCACTCTGCACACCTTTTAAAGCTGTGTTGTAACATACTTATATGGCTTATGAAGGACATGTTTGTTGGGTCAAACATATTTTACCATTTTCTTGAGATATTAATTTAGATAGCTGTGGAAATTTCATCATCCATATTGGTAAAATTAAATTGCTCAGCTCAGTAATAATTCTCTCTTCTCTGTATTTCTCTCTCCTCCCTTCTCCTTTTTCCATTCTTTGTTGCAATTTAGATTACCCAACATTTTGCTGGGCTGGTGTAATTGGAATCTTGTTCAGCCCTGCCTTCGAGTGCATCCGTGTATATAACTTCTTAGGCTTGCCTGTGCATGTCTTATAACAGCACGATGAACGTGGTAATGCCGGGCAAGTTGGTCGAAGCTTTGGTCAGACTGCAACTAGTGGTGGGTTTCGCTACTTCCTTTTAATCCCCAATTCCAACCTTTTTTTTTTTTGAGTTCTCTTATTCTCTTATGCAATGACATGAGTATAGATAGCAGTTGCACAAAGGAAACACTGTTTAGTCTACTCTTTGTAACATTACCAATCATAGCTATTATGCATGTATTATTACAATTATTATTAGTATGATTATTATTATTATATTTACTTCCATGAATATTATTCTAAATATTTGGAGCAACTAATAGAAACTATTTTTTTTGTAGTTTAATGGGACCAAAACTATTTTTGAATCTCTTTTTAGGTAGTGTTCTACTTATGGCTATTTATTGGTGTGAATGCCTTCTCCTAATAAATTACAGTGTTATGACTTTTTTGTAACTCCATTTTGGGATCTAGGATATATGTCCATCCTCTTTCTTATTATTTTCATATTATCGATGAAATATTCCTCTCTCGGTAAAGAAAGAAAAAAGGAAACTATTTGTTTTTGTAGTAAATGCGTGTACCCATTTGTTCCCTCACATTCATGGATGAGTAGTAACGAAGGTATTGACATGTCAGCATAGTTATAGTGTCAAGGTGAAATTGAGAGAGAGCACCTAGTGACGTTTTGATGTACTTTTGCCTTTCATCTTAAATGGATCCGTATGGACTTGGGAGCAAGTCATACGACAATTGATTTTTCTACTGGTGCCAAAAATAAAATGTTGTAGAGGATGTGTTCTTATTTTTCTACTGTCGCCAAAATGTTCTATATACAATCTTCCAGCGGTCACGTTCTTATCTAGACTTATATAGGGCAGTCTTGCTCGAGAAAATTTAGAGTATCTCTTCAATCTTTCTATTCTTGCTTCTCTAATGATTTTGTATTTGGGTTTGCCTTGTTTTCCCCCACTTAGAGCGCAGTTGGTGGAAGGATTCAAAGGATCCGGATAAGGATAATGATAGAGCATCTGGGAAGACAACAGCTTATAATTCACAGCAAAGAGATGAGAAACCACAAGCTGCGAGGGAGGATAGGCACCATGATGGGTCCTCGAAACTGGAGGTCGATGCACTTGCTCCTGCTCGGAAAAGGCCTGCATTTAGGGAGAAGAAGATTACAGTAGGCAATGAAAATGGTGAGAAAGCAGCAATGGTACCAGAGAGTAAGAAATCGAGTGATCTGCACCAGCCTCAGGAGGGAAGGGAACGAAGAGAAGAAAGAGGCCGTGACACCAGTTATTCTGAGAAACTTAATAAGCATGTCAATGGAGACATGACTACCAGAAGAGATGAAATGAAGAGAGGTGGCTATCCAGCGAGAGAAAGGTATGGCAATGGAAGTGGTGGTGGAAATTACAGGGGAAGAGACAGATTTAGCGGGAGGCAAGGATATCGAGCCAGTGGTACCCGCGTAGAGAAATGGAAGCACGACCTATTTCACGAGGCTAATCGCAGTCCAACTCCAAAGAATGAAGAGGACCAAATTGCCAAGGTTGAAGCTCTTCTTTCTACTTAGGTTGGAATTAGCCAATGATGCCATCTGATGTTATTGAGTCTTTAGTGAATATGCATTGACAAAAATATTCTCAAGCCTAGTGAAGCATTTTGAAATGATGTTAGCTTTGTTATGTTTTTTCAAAACATCATCTCCTCTTTGATCTCTTGCTTCTTGTTTTTGATACATCTCAATGTAATTGAATTGCCGAATTCTATCAACCCGAACTAGCATTTCATTAGAGCTTTGGTCGATCTTGAACTCACTGTTATCTCATTTGTGGCAAGTCTCATTAGACCAACAAGGCATGAAGAACACAATGTTGCATCTTTTGACATTTCACACAAATGAGTTGCAGTCCTGATCATTTGTGGTTAGGTTCAAACAATCAAATGTGGTAGTGGCAGATGAGTTGGGATGAACACCCATGTTTTTTATTTTTATTTTTTTGCTTGAGAAGTACAAACGCACACGTAGAAAAAGAGATTCACCATATAATCCCACACAGAGATCCCAAACTTGGCCTCTACCCTTTTATTCTCTCTCTCTCTCTTTTTCCCACACACAAAACTTGCGCTCTCTTTTATTCTAGACTGGCATGCATTTATCATCATTGTAGTATTATATTACCATTCAGAGAATCCCACAGCTTTTCAAAATAGGATTGCACTAGCACCCAGGAGGGCAGTCTTCATCAACCCAGCATGGCATCCCAAAAACCAGGCATATTATTGCTCCAAGTCCAAGCCCTCCATTTTTCAGCATTTTTCTTGGGACAGATCATGTTTGAACCAACTCGGTTGCCCTCATTGGAACAATTCAATCGCTTCATCAATGGAGATGGAGTTGGTGGCTCCGACTGAATTGGCTGTGAGTAGCACGATGACCACCATTGCTAACACAACGAGCTTCTTGCTCATTCCATCATCACTTCTTTCTCTGTGGCTATACTTCGGTTGGTTTGGGTTTTGAAGAGGGTATATTTTTCTCTTGTACTTGTGGAAGTGTAGCGTGATCATTTTTTCCTTTTATGTGTGGAGAGGTCATTAACTAGGGCTTTGGTGTTTGCTCACCAGGAAAATGTTTTTCATATTTTTCCTTTTAGATGAGCCAGGTGGAAAATTATTCCAAGTTTGGGTTTAAGGATGCGCGACTCTATTATTTGTGGAGTATTGGTTCATGGATTTGGAAAGCTTTTGTTTTGTATATACAAATTTGTATTTAGATTGTGTATAAGAACGGTAAATTTAGCTGATGAATAGAGTTGAGTTTATGTAAACGTATCTTTTTTAGTTCAATAATTGTATGGTGAAAACTAGACCATAGATCATCGATCTTTAAAATGGTAGTTGGTGTGTCTGGAGTTTGAGGGGTATTGGAATCTTTGATCACTGAGTCATCGTATATGCTTAAAATTAGTTGAGTCATACTCAGATTGACAAAGCCGACTAATCTTATATTGCTTGAAAGGTAAATTTCGAATACTAAGATAACATTTGATAATCATATGGTTTTTCATTTTTGGTTTTAAGTTTTAAGACAATTTATAAAACTTTAGACATGCTTTTGCATCCATAACATACATTAGATGTCTCATGATTTAATATATCACTTATATTAAAATAATTGAAACCCTAAACATGTATACTATATATTATAACATCTTATAACATACTTTCAATGCATGTAACATGCTTCCTATGGTGGGACTTTAAATCTACATGGCATACTATATGCACATTCAAGATTTATTTAATTATAACATACATCACATGCACAAATAATTAAACACAAATTTATATAGTTAGTTTTGGCATTCTCAAGTAAACAAAGGTCTAATTATTACAATAAAAACCAAAACTGGCTCCGAAACACTTCTGGAGTGCTCGAACCACCTTGAACTGGACTCGAACCTCTCGAACCGGACCTCCAATGTTTAAGAATTGCTGAACCGGGCAAAATGCCATCGAGTACCATCGAGTAAGACATCGTGCATCGAGTATGCCATCGAGCACGAGTATCAAGTATGCCATCGAGCATCGAGTATGGCATCGTGCATCAAGTATGTCATCGAGTATCGAATATGCTATCGAGCATGAGCATCAAGTATGTCATCGAGCATCGAGTATGGCATCGTGCATCGAGTATGGCATCGTTCATCGAGTATGGCATCGTGCATCGAGTATGTCATCGAGCATCATCATCAAGTATGACATCGAGCATCAAGTATAGGGCAGTGGCTGGAAAACCAGTTTTTGCTACTCGACCTTCTTCACTTCTTTCTTCAATTACAACTTAATTTCAACTCTAATGATTCCAATCGAATTATAAACACTTAATCACACATTAAGGCCCATCAATTAAGAGCCATTTACAAGAACTACAACATAATTGAAGAGAATTCAATGTCAAAACTTAGAAAAACCATATCAGTTCACCATTTTCATACAATTTATGAAAAACACCCACCAGGCCAAAATTAACTCGAATTAAATGCTTAAAAGATACTCTGATACCAATTGTTGGATTACAGAAACATGCAACGGAAGAAACAAGATTATTAAGCATTTTATTTCCTTAATTTTGACATCAAAATAAGCATGTTCATAGGGTATTAAGAGGGTTTCAACACATACCTTTGAGGATCCTCTTTAAACATGAATTTGAGTTGCAATATTCTCCAATTCAAGTCGTAGACCACCAAGAGATCTTCTCTACTATTCTCAACATGAATTTGAGTGGTGGAACTCACAATTGTTCTGAATTTGTGAATGAGTTGGAGTGGGTTTTTAGGTGAAGAAGAATACTTACTGCAGAAACAATTTTCCAATAGCCTCCCATTTCAATCTCAGAAATTGAAGTGGTTTTTATTTTTTTCTACATGCAGACACTAAAGAGAAACCCCAATGACACTTCAATTGCATGAAGTTAATGGGCAAGGTGTGTTAATTTAGGAGAAACACCTCCTTACTTCACTAAAATGTGGAAAAGTCCACTACCAAGTTTCAAATTTTCAATTTTCAATTTTCAATTTTAATCTTTAATTTTAATTAATTCAAAATTAATTAAAATCAAAACCAATATTTCAATTTCTGAAATTGAAATAAAAATGAAAATTAATTTTGTTTTTTAATCAATTAATTAATTAGTAATTTAATATCAAATATTAAATTAATTACATACCTAATTTTAAACATGAATCATATTCATGTAATTAATATTTAAATATTATAAATTTTCCAATTTTATTTAATTTTGATAAATTAAACGTTAATTAATTATATCAAATATAATTATACAAACCCTAATTTGAATTTGAACTATTCAAATTCAAACCCTAAATTCAATTTGAACATTTCAAATTGATATCATTCCAAATTCACTCAATTTACTTATTCAAGGTGTTCATGTTTTACGAGCTAGTAGAGGGACCTTATAGATCTACAGATCATGAGCTCCAACGATTTGAGATTAATTGACTAAAACTATTTAAACCGAATTAATTAATATTCGTTAACTATCGAGTCACACCACTATAGCTTGATAGTTGCACTCTCCTCATTGCAGATATATTTGTGTCTATTTGATTTAACCATAATAAGTAAGTCGACCCTTCACAAGTTGTTCGTAATAACGGTTGGATCAAATGGTATTTTACCCCCAAAATTATGTTTTCCTCCTTAAGTTCCACTGATCCTTTAATGAACAATTGGTTTGTGATCCAATTACTAAACTGGATCCCTCTTGGGCCAATGAGAGGGTGGGGGCCCCTTGTTCAAGACCCGGATTCAGCACTTAAGAGAACAACCTTCCTCCTATCCCTAAATCGGGTAGGCATGAATTCCATCTTGCACCCTATGTCCCTAGCTATCTACCCGATCTTATCCCTGAGATGGGAGGCTTATTGAGTCGACGCTGTTGAGCCAACCCTCATCTATATAAATCTAAGGAAAATCCCAAATAAATAGGAGTTCATAGTTAGCTCAGGGTTAAGATCGAGTTACCTAGGTCATCTAAGCGAAATAGTCAATCTTAAACAGTAAACGACGTTATAAAATAAGAGTGACTTATTTCTTGGTTCGATCTTACGCAAACTTATTGCATAGGACACCCCCACTCCTCATGTCAATATATGAACGAATCAGGATCACTTTGTTTGTAGCACCTTACAATAAATTGTAATAGCTACAGAGTGGGCCACATCCGATAATGTTACCAGAATAAGGCACCCAATCTCATTCATACACTATAGATCATTTTGACTATTTACTTGAAACTGATCTACTTTTATGTCTTCACATAAAGTTCAAGTATCCATATAATAGCCATGAATCTTAGTTTATTGGATTTAGTCTTTACAAGTGCAATTTACAAATTCAATAACAACTTTATTGAAGAAATGTTGAATAATATCTTTATTGATAATAGAAAATGTTTAACTCTACAAACTGCAAGTTTTAGGACATACAACCCAACAAACCCAATAAACTCTAGTTTTAGGACATACAACCCAACAAATCATGGATCTTAAAGAAACTATTCTTCACGTTTTTTTTCTCACCAGAAGATCACAAACTCTTCTACCAAAACTCATGAAAACAACAAGCACGATCAAAGTAGAGTCTCCAAAGATGAACACCACCACAAGAGACTTCCTCACTATTCTCAAGGTGAGAAATCAAGGTAGAGGTATGAAGCTTGCCTTCTTAATTTTGGTGAGGGAAAAAAAAGAACTTTTGAGAGAAATCTTATAGAGAGGAATAAGATAAAATTATGCAGAGAGAACTCAATTGCGTTTCACGTAATGAATTGCTTCTAACTCCTTTTCCCTTTCCTGTATATGAGAGATGGGGGGAATTATAAAATAACTCCTTTTACAATGTGGAAAAACTCTCATGGGAGTTATTTTACAATTTAATTATATAGCATTAATATAATTAAATAAAACTATATATTATATCACATATAATATATAACCTTTAGTTTATATTATATCACATATAATATAAACTAACTTTATATTTTCTCATATAACCTATAGTTTTAATATGAATCATATACACAATAATTTGAATCATATTCATATATTTATCTCTCTTATTAATTTTTATATTATAATGTATCCACATACATTATATTAATTATATCTCATACAATTAATTCCCTTTAATTAATTTGAACAATTCAAATTAATCCAAAATTAATTGATTCTCATTAAACCTTGAGTTAACAAGGGAATCTTATGGACCTACAGATTAGAAGCTCCAATGATATGAGATTAATTAATTAAACTCTTTAATTAAATTAATCAACATTCATTAACTATTGGTCACTTCACTAAAGACCAACAGTTGCACTCTTCACATTGTAGATATATTTCTGTTTCTATTGGATATAACCAACTGACAATAAGTTAACCCTTCATAAATTGCTCATAACTACAGTTGGATAAAATTATCGTTTTAACCTTGGAGTTACATCTAACTCTTTAAGTACCACTGATCCCTTTAATGAACAATCAGTCATAGTCCAACTATAACTAGACTCCTCTCTGACCAATGAGAGGATGAGCAGCCTCATTGTTCAAGACTCGGAATCAGCCCTTAAAGAGCAATTTATCATTTACCCTATGCAATGGGAAAGAATGAATTTCTTCTTGTGTAGCTATGTTCCCAACTCCCCACTCAGATGGATCTCCAAAATGGTAGGCTTATTGAGTCGACGAATCTAGAAAAATTTGTACCGATGACCCATTTTTTGAGCCCAAAATATCAAATGACCCATTTTTTAAAAAAGAATGTCAATTGACCTTCTACTAACATCATCGTCATACCAGATTACGTAAATGCCCTCACCTCTTTGTCTTCTTACCCTTTTACTCATGTCGATTGTGTCTTAAACTGATCGGTAATGGGGATAGAGTGAGTTGTTCTGGGGTTTAGAAATATTGTGAACCTATGGTTTTTTTTTGTTTATTTTTTTGATTTTCGATGTGTTTAGAGGTTGAAGATGAGTAGAAAGAGAGAATGTGAGTGAGATAAGTGAGAGTAAAATTGGCGAGAGTGACACCAGAGAAAGCGACATCAAAGAGAGCGACATTAGTGAGAGCGAAACTAAAGAGAGTGAGACTCGCGAGAGCGATACCAAAGAGAGCGAGACAATGTCTAAAGAAAAGCTTTTTCTTCGAAAGGGAGAGAGAGTGAGAGAAAGAAAGAGAAAGAGAGCGAAAGAGAGAAGAAGAGAGGGAGAGAGAGAGAAAAAGAGAGAGAGCAAGAGAAAGCAAGAGAGAGACAAAGAGAGAAAATGAGAGAAAATGAGAGAGAGAGATAAAGGGAGAAAGAGAAAGGGAGAGAGAGAAAGAGAGAGAAAGCGAAAGAAAGAGAAAGAGAGGAGCATTTTCACCCCTAAAAGGAGCTTTGTAGTTGTAGTTGAGGTCAGTGCGCTTCAAACAAATTGAATTGGGAGATGAAAATTGGAATCCCCTTTGAAGCATCCCACCATTTAACTCGCTTCTAAATTTCCTTGTAAGCAAACCTAGTTGATTAATTTCAACTCTGAAGGACGTAGATCGCCATAGGCTTCGATTTTGATTATGTAAATAAAAACCAACTTGAAGATGTTTTTGTCTTCTCCATTTTTCGTACCCCTAGAAATGGTTGTCAAGAATCGCTTTTTGGGTTTCCTTATTTGACAGTCTATTCCTTCAACCATCGTCTTTTTCCTCTTCCAAGAGAGAGAGCAGGAGAGAGGACCTCAACTACAAAGCTCTTTCTCTCTCTCTCTCTCGCTCTCTCTCCCTTTTGTCTGTCTCTCTCGCTCTGTCTCTCTTTCTCTCTCTCGCTCTCTCTCCCTTTTGTCTCTCTCTCGCTCTATCTCTCTTTCTCTCTCTCGCTCTCTCTCTCTCTCACTCTCTCACTCTCTCACCCTTTCAAAGAGAAATATTTTCTTTAGACATTGTCTCGCTCTCTCTGGTATTGCTCTCACAAGTCTCGCTCTCGCTGGTGTCGCTCTCTTTGGTGTCTCTCTCGCTGATTTTACTCTCACTTATCTCATTCACATTCTCACTTTCTACTCGTCTTCAACCTTTAAAAACACCATTCGAAAACCAAAAAAAAAAAAAAAACCATAGGTTCATAATATTTCTAAACACTTGAACAACCCACCTATCCCTATTACGGATCAGTTTAAGACACAATCGACATAAGTAGAAGGGTAAGAAGAAAAAGAGGTGAGAGTATTTACGTAATCTGGTATGACGATGTCAACAGAGGGTCAATTGACATTATTTTTAAAAAATGGGTCATTTGACATTTTGGAACCAAAAAATAGGTCATCCATACAAATTTCCTACGAATCTGGCCACTCTCATCCATGTAGATCAAAGAGTTCACAACTCACTTAGGGTTAAGGTCAAGTCACCTATGGTCATCCTAGTTAAATGTAAGTCTCTGCGAGTAACATCGTTATAAAGAGAAACTAATCATTTTGTGGTATGGTCTTATACAAACTCTTTGTATAGGATACCTCCACTCACATGTCTCCATATGAATGACTAGGATCAAATCATTTGTAACACCTTACAATAACTGTAATAGTTATAAAGTGGGTCATATCCATAGTGTCACCAAGGTAAGGTACCTAACCTTATCCATCTACTACAGACCTTTCAGGTCATTACTCAAACACGATCCACTTGTATGTCACTACATGCATGCTTGAGCTACATTAAATAACTTGGGATCTTAGTTTATTGGTTTTAGGTTAATGCAACTAAATTTCAAATAAAACAACACTTATTTTATTAAATAAATAATTTGTTCGTACAAAAAATTTACAAACTACGAAACCACAAGATTTAGGACATCAGCCCCAACAATCACCCATTTGTCCTAAAGCTAGCATCAACTCCAACACTCTCCCACTTGTCCTAAAGCTAATGGGGTATACAAATACAAATACAAAGTATAAACAAAGTACAATATACAAAACAATAAACTAGGGTATAAATTACATGCCCAGTAACATCTCCCACTTGTCTTAGACTAGATGATACATGTAACGTAGACCTAGACTCTCTAGGTGACCCTCAAACTCTTTAGCTATGAAAGCCTTTGTAAATAAATCAACAATGTTGTGTTCCAAAGTGATCTTTATGACGATCACATTGAAAGAACCGTGAGGTTCACTGCGGAAGCGGAATCGTCAATGTTTCACAGAATTAAAATTTAGAGAACAGAAATTATGCATTTTTAATAAAAGTTACAACGTGCTTTGGATAGGGGAATTAGGGAAGAGAAAATAACTTACCCTTGAAGAACAAGATCTTCACGAAATCCCTCGAGCTGATCATGAACTTTCCTCATACTAGAATCCCAAATGGAACAAAAAAAAAAAAAAAAATCACCACAAGAGAACCTCCTGTATTCTCTATAGGGGTTAGGAATTAACAGGAGTGTGTGGACTCTACTATATTTTGGAAAGAGGGAAAGAAGAATTGAGAGAAAAGAGAGAGTACAGAAGAATGCTTCTTCAAAATCACTCAGACACTCTGTGATCACCCCTCTTGTGAAGAAGATGAAGAAGATCGTAAAAAGTACTCCCACTACCATGATCTACCATCAGAGAGAAAAGAGTGGGAGGGAGTTATAACTCCCTCCCAAATTAATTTCAACAAATTATTTTTATAAATTAATAAATAATAT